>NC_056732.1:1429137917-1429270417 GCF_019279795.1 Protopterus annectens | reverse complement strand
CATGATGCTTTATTGCTGTTAGTACTGCTGACTGACTGTTGTCTCACAGGCTTTATTGCTGTTAGTAATGCTGACTGACTGTTGTCTCACAGACCTTATTCTAGGTGTCAGGGTGTCTAAGTCATGGTGGGCTGCTGCCAGTACAGGAGCTGAGGATGGTGAAGTGGTAACACAGAGACCTTTTCACTGGCAAGGTACGGCTGTATGTGTCCATGTTTACCTAGGTGTGTATGCATGGAACAGTGTGTGAGGGACAATGGAGGCAGACAGTGAACCTTGCATGCATACTCCTTGCCATAGCATGTTACTCTTGCTACATGTCACCTGGGAGTTCTGTAGGATCACAGCTTCATAGGTACAGAGAAGGTTACTACAGTACTGGCCCTGGGTCTCTTACAAGCATATCTAATACTGTATCCCCATCAGAATAATCTATCAGCATCTGTTGCCCCTGCCATTGCTTGACACACTTTGGACCCCTAGGACAGATGTTTTTTGGACATCCACTCAACCTTGATGCAGTTGATGAGGGTCTACATGGTATTCTGTCTGGATGCAGTCCCATTACCTATGTGGTGAACCATGTCCAAGACTTTTCTGACCACTGCCACTACTTCATGGGTGACTGCAACAGTGTTAACCTGAGTAGCCAGGTCTATCAATGCAGTTTGTGCATTTACGGGGTTGTCGTTGATTTGAGAAATAGTGGGTCCATGTTCTCACCATATGGTATGATGATACTGTTTTCTGCATTCAGCTGGAGGCCGGGACCTGGCCACCATTCCATACCCACTGTATGACCTCATTGCAGTGTGTTAACATTGGTTTGTGTGTCAATGATAGACAGTACACTACTCACAGTTGCCACAGCTTTAGGCAGTACCTACATATGTGGGAGGTAGCAGTTTGCATTCATGCCTTCATGCATGTGGTTTATTGTGGGTGGAAGCTACTCACAGGGCATACACTTGTCTACATATTGCACACACATAGGTAACACAGGGTAGGGTTGCCACATTATCAAATGGGGAATGTGGGATACGTCTTTAGTACTGCGACACTTGGCAGGACATACCATAACCCATGGCAAGTGCACCAGACAGGACTTCCCTTTGTTTACGAATATGACTGCTACGTTGTGTCACATCACCATAGGTTATGTTATTTCTCATACCAGTAAGGTGCTTCTGATGGGAAGTAACTGCCTTATGTATTTAATAGACAATCTTAGAAGATGTTTGTTGTCCTACACACTGGGGGACCTCAGTATTGTTTGTGTCATTGTTACAGGTCACGCCTGGCTAAACATGGACTGCAACCTGCAGGGTGAGACAGGTGTTGGCCATAACCCCCACTGCTACAGATTTCTTCAGAATGTCCTGTTGTTTGCCACATATCTTTTTATGTTTGGCATAAGATTGTGGCTTTCTGGCAAAGTTGTGTGAATTCGTTAAAGACTGATGTTACAAAATACATGCAGATATTTTCCTGTCAGACATCATAACGTTCAGAAAATGCATGTGACCGCACAACCTATTATGCTATCTTCTCTGTATGTTTGTCAGAGCAATATGTAATGATTGACCCTAATATGTGGGCTTTGTCCCACTTTTATGTATGGCTTTCTCCAGATGTCTTTCTTTAAGGGGTCAAGAGGTATGTTTGTGACCATAACACAGGCACACTGCTGCAAGGATATATATATATATATATATATATATATATATATATATATATATATATATATATATATATATATATATATATAATATATAAATATATATATATATATTTATATATATATATATATATATATATATATATGGGTCTACTACTAATTACCGACGATTCCCCGACAGAAAACTCACCGGCCAGATGACCGACAACACACAAACCCGACACAAACCCGACAACGCAAAACACCGAACACCATTACACCGACACGGAACGTAAACAACACGCGACACTACATAGCATACACACTAGCCCTGACCCAAACCCTAACCCTAAGGTCCAACACTATCGCACACTTCACCTACCTGCACCCTAACCCTAACTCACTTAACCCACCCCAGCCCAAGCTCCGACACTAACGCACACATCACCTACCTGCACCCTAACCCTAACTCACTTAACCCACCCCTAGCCCAAGCTCCGACACTAACGCACACATCACCTACCTGCACCCTAACCCTAACTCACTTAACCCACCCCTAGCCCAAGCTCCGACACTAACACACACATCACCTACCTGCACCCTAACCCTAACTCACTTAACCCACCCCTAGCCCAAGCTCCGACACTAACGCACACTTCACCTACCTGCACCCTAACCCTAACTCACTTAACCCACCCCTAGCCCAAGCTCCGACACTAACGCACACATCACCTACCTGCACCCTAACCCTAACTCACTTAACCCGTCCCTAAACTACAGTCCCTCACTAGCACACACTTACCTTACCCGAACCATACCTCCGACACGAACACACACTCACCTTTCCCACAGCCTAACCCGACATCCCACAATCTCGAGCACTTACCTGACCACTCCTAACTCCGTCACCATCGCACACTTACCGCGTCGCGATCGCACATTCCCTTGTCGGTCTTTCCGCTGTCGGCAAATCACCCTGTCGGTACACTTACCTGTCGGTCATCTGGCGTCGGTGAGTTTTCTGTCGGGGAATCGTCGTGTCGGTAATTAGTAGTAGACCCATATATATATATATATATATATATGTATATATATATATATATATATATATATATATATATATATATATATGTGCACACACACACACACACACACACACACATTCACACACACACACACACACACACACACACACACACACACACACACACACACACACACACACACACACAGTCATGATTCACCCTTGTTGATAGTAGATCCCCTACCTGGCTAGTTATACGTATGATAGCGTAATATACATAGCGCATGAGCCACAGAGGTTATACAGTTTTGCAGTGTCTGCCACTACTACTGCTCTGGAATTAACAGGGTGGCACAGGCACACAAAATGGTATAGACATTGCAAACACACAGGCAAGACAAACACGCTGCTACAGAGGATATGCATACACAGACACACACTCATGCAGTCACCAGTATTGAGATTACAACCAGTACCTATCTAGTTGTATGTAGTATAGTGCTATGTCCTTAATGTATATGCCATGGAGCTGATATGCTTGGGGAAAACCTCTCAACCTGTTAATACAATACATGTGGACAAAGCCTTCAATAATGGGGGGCAGTGGGTGAGAGGGGCTCTTAGTGATCTAAAAAGGGCAATTTTTTAAAACTATTTACTACCACAAAATAGGTTCACTTGGAAGACATTTTACGCTTAGTCAATTTCCCTTTTGATGCTTGAATTAACATTTCCTGATTGGTCTTACCTATCCCATGGCTGCTAATTGTATATTAGCCCTAGTGAGAATAAATGTGATCACACTGCAGATAATTTGAGGGGACCCATGTAAGGGATGCAGCATTTAGGAACTGCCTCTATCCATTAATGGCACAAGGAGCAATCCTGGAGTACATTTTCGATTACCCATCCTTAGATCCAAATTGCATTTGACTGTGGACAGGGATGATCTTTGTTTTACTTGAATGGATAGTCTGTTCTGGAACAGTGGTAGCCTGTGTGATATATATATATATACATCTCTTCACGATTTTCAGTTTAGATACCTGGACTGAGTATTTCTGATGCCATTTGACTTGCTGATGTTCAGTAGGTTCATTTGTATTAGGTCGGAGGATGCCTTGCATGCCAGACATGTCACCTCTAAGCACTCTGTAGGATACTGAGTATAGTGATAAATCTTTGAGGTGGTCCATGCAAAACCTATTGTTTAGGACTTGTATCCTTTTAGTAAGGGATCTCTGTGGGTATTCCAATTGTTGCACCGGTCTGGACAGATACATGCTAAAGTAGGCATTATACAAAATGATTGACCTAATAAGGGCTTTGTAAAGGGGGACAATAACATCTCTAGATCGATTCAAAATCAATTTGTTTATAAGCTGTGCAATATAGAAAGACTTTCTTATGATTCTGGGCACATGTTGGTCAAACGTTAAATAATTGTACACAGAAGTTCCCAAATGCCCAGCAAATGAGTCATTTCTCAGGGGGCATAATGTATTTCTTGGAGTTTAGTTTCAATTCATGATTTTGGCACCAGTTATTGTTTGGGACAAACCTTCCTGCATGATGGCTAAGTCATTTGGGGATTCAATAACTGCTCCTAGCTTGCAGTCATCTCAGACTTAGTTGGCCAAAGCCCTTTGGTATTTCACTGAACTGTGGGGGACTCCATTGGCGATTGGTCTCTTCCTCTATTTTGATCTCCTGCATCCTGTGAGCAAGCAAACATGTATGCACTACTTGATTCATCTTCCTGATTGCATAATCTGGTTGTATTAAATTATATTCCTTGTATAATACAGCACCACTTGTTTGAATGTGTTTTAAATTTGTAGTTTGGAACAGTCTTCTAGTAAGCAATGAAACAAAATTTATGAACCAATAATGACAAAACTACCCATTTCAGAAAATTCAACCTTAAAAGGCCACTCAAACGTCTGTCATTACAATCCACCAATATCAGTAAATATGCAAAGGTTCTGCAGAAGTAAGTCATCTAAATAATTCTACATTAAAGGGATCTGTAATAGAGGTTGCTGCTATCAAACAACTTTATATTTCAATTTCATCTACAAATAAAGTGTCTGTTACCCTTGAAGAATAAATTGCCTATGCAACATTAAAAAATGAAAAGCTAGTAATTTTGCAATGGGAAATGGATGGCAAACTGATAACAGAAACACAGTTACTAGGTAAATCCTCCAAAGGAGGACATTCATAGGACTGCAGCATCCACTCCCTTTAAAGTACAACACAGTACAGTATCAGTGATCCATCTGCATATTGTGGGAGCAGAACCCACAGCCTTCTTCAGCAAAAGCAAGTATACTACCTGTTGTGCTATTAACAATGCAAGCTACTTAGCATAAGTAGCACTAAACATCCCTTCCCATGAAGCTCTCAGCTCCTTGTAAAATCCACTTGACACTCAGCTAAATCACAACTTCACAGCACAAGAAATCTGGAAAAAGCCAAAATTTATTTTGGGGGGGAGCAAAGGCCCAAAACGGGGCATTTTACACACACACACACACACACACACACACACACACACACACACACACACACACACACACACAGCATAACTCCTGCAAATAAAAGAACAAAACTCTACTTAGCGGCATGACTCTGGCTCTGGCAGCAGCAGCAGAACAGTGGTGGCATAAGTCCTGTAACACAAAGCAATAAGAGAACAAGAACAGCTAGTTTAATTAGTTTAACTTCCATGCGTGAATCCACGTTAGAGTGAAAACTCCACTTCTTTAATTTTTTCCGACAGGTCTCACAGCTGTAAAAGTGTGGGGGCTCCCCCTCCCCCTGGATCTATGGTTCCGGCACCCATGCATCAGCAGGCCTTGTAAAGTAGGGCAATTGGGGTTTACTGGGTGAAACAGGACTCAAAATGGTTTAACCTACAAACACAGATGCACATGCACACACACACACACACACACACACACACACACACACACACACACACAGAGTTGCCAGTGCTGAGATTACAACTCCTTCCTATCTAGTTGACTGTATTATAGTACTATGTACTTATTGCATGCACCACGGAGCTTATATGGCTGAAGAGTGTCCACCGTTGCTTCTAAGGTGCATGACATGTACAGGCCTGGTACAGTAGTGCAACGGTGTGTTAACAGAGGGAACAGGCCTTAAAATGGATTGTCATTGCACACCCATAGGCAGCAAAAACAGACAGCCACAAGGGGATATCCATATACACACACACACACACACCATGACTTGCTATCATCGGGATTAGAACCACTATCTATCTGTCTACACTATAGTGTTACATACATATTGAGTCCACCACGAGGATAATTTATGTGAAGAGTGTCTGACACTGCTGTTGGGGTGGATGACATCAGTAGCTGCTGACAGGTGGACCACTGTTGTGGATGACACTAGTATCAGGCCCATAAATTGGGCATGTGTATTCTGCTGTAAATGTAATAGATACAGAAATGGACATACACACACACACACACACACACACACACACACACACACACACACACACACACACACACACATACACACACACACGCACACACACACACACAAGGCAGGTGATGTGAAATTACAACCCCTACCTCACTACTATTACACAATGGAGCTCACCTTCATACTTGCAGGTGCCACTGATTCCAATTGGTGTGCAGATGGCTGCAACAGTACTTCATTATCTGCCTTTCAGGGTGTCTCTCTTTCTCTTTTCTATCTGTCTCTGTCTGTCCCTCTCTCTCTCCCCCTGTGTGTGCCTGTCTATAATTGTTATATTTGTGTATGTTACCTATATATATATATATATATATATATATATATATATATATATGTATGTATATCACACTCATCAGATGCAGATATATCTAATATGTGCCACATACAGATAGATGAGGGTAATCCTTTCTGATGGAGGTGATGAGAGACAGTTAAGGTGTACATAGCTGTGCGTATGCAAAGGCATGTATGGACAACATAGCTCAATAGTCAGATGTGGGTTTAGACATGGGCTATAACTCTCTAAGTGTAGAAGCATGCCCCGTATGACCTCCAAAAGTAAGCTACCTGTAGTCTGGTCCAGGATTTTGTGTGCTACAGCCCATTTGCTGATGAACCTGTGTAAACAGTCCAGCACCTCAGTGATATACTGGCTGAAGGATCTCCTGGCTGTGTGCTATCTTTATTAACTGAGTCATACCCTGGGGTGGGTAAAGAGTGCATTGGATTGAACAGAGTTTTCCATAATGGTATATTCTACATAGCACTGTGATTTCCTGGTATGTCAGTGACAGATTAGTATAGAGTAATGTGAGGGAGCACTGATAGAGATTTGTTTACTGACCCCATATACTGCAGGGAACTATGTTACAGCAGACATTGTTCTAGTGTGCACATTCTACATTTGTCTGGCCAGTGGTTCCCCTTCCCCTTATATGTGTTTCTTTGTCCTTCTGTAGTCCAGTCACAGCCTTTGTCCACAGTTGCTGCTGTTATGTATTTGTAGTTATGGTGTGAGAGGGGTAGAAGCCCTAGTATCCCACACAAGGTTACATACTTCACACCTCTGACTGTACCTGTTTAGCAGGTTGTCCATCATTGTGGCCCATAGATCTGCTGTGGTCCTCAGACGGTTTGTGTTGCACTGTTATTATAAGGCTACATGTTGGCCATAGCTCTCAAACTCTTACAGACAGACATCTGGACAGGCCCATATATAACAATCAGACAAAGGCCAGACATGGGGGCAGGCTCTTAATATTGTTCTTCCAAATGTAGACAGTTGGTAGAATGGTTTTGTATTAGCTTACATTTACTTATGGGTATGACATCTGCATCTCAACTGTCTACCATTGATGTTTTCACACCAACCTTTATTGGTTTACAAATAGTTTGCCAGGCAAATGCAATGTTATGACATGTAGAACAGATATATGAGGTATACCTGCAGACATTTTGTGACACCCTGTCATTCCAGGGGCATGGATGGTGCCCCCTGACGTGTTGTCAGTACTTACACAGTAACGTGGCAGCCTTTATATCCTGGTACTAGACTGACCTGCCACAAGCTGCTGTTCTACTAAGCACTGTGTGGATTACTCAGAGCTGTGTACTGTCCATATGTGTGGCCCCCTGTCCCTCCATTGTCCAGCTTTCCTGCAGTAACAAATATTGACTTCTGAACAGTGTGTACAACTCCTACCATTGGCACAGCTGACATGCAAACTAGTTGGCATGGCTAGTCTTGAACCATGGACCCTGATAACCACAGTACTGTATTTAGACCACTAAGTGACAACAGCCACCAGTAAGTGCTGTCTACTTCCTGACTCTATTAATCACAAACATACATAGCACATTTACCTCTGCATGTTGTAGAAATGGAACAAGTTATCAAATTGATCGTGACAGCCCTGAGAATGTGTGGTCTGCTGCTATTAATTTACAAACATACATGTTACTACAGTTCTTTGTGAACATAGGTGCGTTGGGGAAGGGGCATACCTCTCAATTGTACACGTCTTCACAGACTGTCCAGATGTTAGGCTCATATTTTGGGCCTATTTTTCATAAAACCTGCGGTTGTGTGGCAGATAATAGTGAAATCATTTAAGACTGAAGCTAGAAAGTAATGACAGACATCTGGGTTTCAGACTTCTCACCCTTCAGACAATTCATGCTATTACAACACCTGTTATTGTATCTACTTTATATGTTTGTAAGAGCAATATTTAAGACTTGTCCCTGTTTTGGGGCCTTTGCCCCACATTTCTTTATGTCTTTGTACAGATTTATTGCTGTAAGAGGTATAGAGCTATGTATGGGACTCCAACATTGACAACAATGCATTTGTCCTATGACCCATTGTTTGTATGTCCCTCGCATAGTGCAGTGGATTTTTCTGTCTTAGGGCCTACTGCATATTGTAGGGCAGCCAGTATTTGGGAGAGAGTTCCTGTTGTCCCACATAGCTGTCCATTGTTTGCTGCTATCCCGGTAACCCACTTGATTCCCATGCATACATGCAGCAATACCATACATATGCTACCACAGTCTACTACCCCATTCATTTATTGTTAAGAAGAGTTACTTACCTTCTGCCAGCAGCAGTTGCAAGAACAGTGTTTCAGGGCTGACTCTGTCAGATGCATGCAGTACACAGCTTATACATGGTAAGGTATAAGTAGTGTGATGTGGCTAGCATCCATTTTATTGTGTGTATGTAAGTCAGAGTGGGGTGTCAGTCCCTGGGCCTTTAGGGTGTCAGTGTATGTGCTATGTGTTGCATCTTTGCTAAGGCCAGGGCATACTGGGCATGCCTACATCTGCCTAGAGGGAAAGGCTCAGTGGGTTCTTCCACCGACTCCCCCCTGTGCCTTTGGGGATCTTGGCAATGGTGGGGGCTGTGTGTCCCTTCCCTGTGATGTTCCTGCTGCAGCTGTTTTCGCAGGATCATATCATGTAGCATGGCACATACTATGAACATGTGTGCATATGTGGCTGAAGAGTACTTCAGGGCTCCATCAGATATGTCAAGGCAGTGGAACCTTGACTTGAGCAGCCTAAACACACGCTCTATGATGTTCCTAGTTTGTGCATGTGCCTCATTATGATGTTTTTCAGTTGGTGTGTGTGTGCATTTCTGATGGGTGTCATCATTCACATTTCCAGTGTGTAACCAGCATCCCCCACTAGGTGACCGTATGGGATGTCCCCCTTGGCAAATGCCTGGTACAGTTGTGATGTGCGCCAGATGTGGGAGTCGTGATAACTGCCAGGGCTGCCAGCACACGACCTGGCAGTTGATGGAGTGATAACCCTTGTGGTTGACATAGACTCTACCCTCCTCAATGGGTGGTGCTTTGATGTGCATATGAGTGCAGTCTATGGTACCCAGTACCTCTGGCTAGTTTGCTACATGGTGGAAGAGACTTATATAGCTGGTCCTCTCCTCAGGGGTATTAGAGAAATAAATGTGCTCATTGGCAAATCATTCATGTGGACACCAGTAAATATTTACATACCAGATCAGTCGAGGCCTAGGTTAGCAATGACCGCCACCAGTACTGTTAGCCATCAGGGTGCTGGAGGAAATTAGGCTACTGTCGGCTGAAGGAGGAGAGGAGGGGGAAGGCATGGCCAAAGGCAGTAAGAGAGGAGAAAGGCTAGGACTGTGGTAGTGAGGGTCAGAACTTTGACTGTTGGCAGTATGACTGGTTTAGGGAGAGAGCTAGCCGATATGATGGACAGAAGGAAGGTTGGCATATTGTGTGTGCAAGAGACCAGATGGAAGGCTAGGTGTATCGGAGGTGGGTTCAAATTGTTTTATCATGGTGTGGATGGGAGGAGAAATGGCATAGGAGTTATCCTGAAGAAACAGTATGCTAAGAGTGTTTTGGAGGTGAAAAGAGTGTCGGATAGAGTGATGTTTATGAAGCTGGAAATTGATGGCGTAATGATGAATGTTGTTAGTGCATATGCTCCACAAGTTGGGTGTGCAATGGATGAGAAAGAAAAACTTTGGAGTGAGTTGGATGAAGTGGTGATGACTGTACCCAAGGGTGAGAGAGTGGTGATTGGAGCAGATTTCAATGGGCATGTTGGTGAAGGGAACAGAGGGATGAGGAAGTGATGGGTAGGTATGGTGTTAAACAAAGGAATGCAGAAGGTCAGATGCTAGTGGATTTTGTGAAAAGGATGGACATGGCTGTGGTAAATATGTATTTTACCAAGA
Organism: Protopterus annectens; assembly: GCF_019279795.1. Taxonomy (NCBI): domain Eukaryota; kingdom Metazoa; phylum Chordata; order Ceratodontiformes; family Protopteridae; genus Protopterus; species Protopterus annectens. The sequence goes on along the minus strand of NC_056732.1, from coordinate 1,429,259,980 downwards.
GGGAGGAGCATAGGGTGACATACAAGAGTGGAGGAAGATGCACACAGGTGGATTATATCTTATGTAGGAGGGCCAGTTTGAAGGAGATTGGAGACTGTAAAGTGTTGACCGGGGAAAGTGTAGTTAGGCAGCATAGGGTGGTGGTTTGTAAGATGAAGTTGGTGATCAAGAAGAGGAGGAGGAGTGTGAGGGCAGCACCAAGAAAAAATGGTGGAAATTGAAAAAGGGTAATTGTGAGGTGGAGTTCAGGGAAGAGTTAAGACAGGCAGTGGGTGGCAGTGAAGAGTTACCAAATAGCTGGGTAACTACAGCAGAGCTAGTAAGGTAGATGGCTAGAAAGGTGCTTGGTATGACATCTGGACAGAGGAAGGACAACAAGAAGATATGGTGCCGGAATGAGGAAGTACAGGAGAGTATACAGAGAAAGAGGTCGGCAAAGAAGAAGTGGGTTTGTCAGAGAGATGAAGAAAGTAGACAGGAGTATAAGGAGATGAGGTGTATGGCAAATTGAGAGATGGCGAAGGCTAAGGATAAGGCATATGAAGAGTTGTATGAAAGGTTGGACACTAAGCAGGGAGAAAAGGACCTGTACCAATTGGTTAGACAGAGGGACTGAGCTAGGAAATATGTGCAGCAGGTAAAGGTGATAAAGGATAATGAAGGAAACATACTTACAAGTGAAGAGAGTGTGTTGAGCAGATGGAAAGAGTACTTTTAGGGGTTGATGAATGAAGAGAATGAGAGGGAGAGAAGGTTGGATGATGTGGTGATAGTGAATCATGAAGTGCAATGGATTAGCAAGGAGGAAGTAAGGATAGCTATGAAGAAGATGAAGAATGGAAAGGTTGTTGGTCTAGATGACATACCTGTGGAAGCATGGAGGTGTTTAAGTGAAATGGCACTGGAGTTTTTAACCAGATTGTTTAACGAAATTTTGGAAAGTGAGAGGATGCCTGAGGAAAGGAGAAAAAGTGTTTTGGCACCGATTTTTAAGAATAAGGGTGATGTGCAGAGCTGTATTAACTACAGAGGGATTAAACTGATCAGTCACAGCATGAAGTTATGGGAAAGAGTAGTGGAAGCTAGGTTAAGAAGGGCCGTGATGATTAGTGATCAGCAGTATGGTTTCACACCATGAAAGAGCACTACAGATGCGATGTTTGCTCTGAGACTGTTGATGGAGAAGTACAGAGAAGGCCAGAATGAGTTGCATTGTGTTTTTGTAGACTTAGTTAAAGCATATGACAGGGTGCCTAGAGAGGAGTTGTGGTATAGTATGAGAAAGTCAGGAGTGTCAGAGAAGTATGTAAGAGTGGTACAGGATATGTACCAGGGTAGTGTGACAGTGGTGAGGTCTGCGGTGGGAGTGATGGATGCATTTAAGGTGGAGGTGTGATTACATCAAGGATCAGCTCTGAGACCTTTCTTATTTGCAATGGTGATGGACAGGTTGACAGACAAGATCAGACAGGAGTCCCCGTGGACTATGATGTTTGCAGATGACATTGTGATCTGTAGTGAGAGTAGGGAACAGATGGAGGAGACCCTGGAGAGATGGAGATATGCTCTAGAGAGAAAAGAAATGAAGGTCAGCAGGAATAAGACAGAATATATGTGTGTGAATGAGAGAGAGGATAGAGGAATGGGGAGGATGCAAGGAGTAGAGGTGGCAAAAATGGATGAGTTTAAATACTTGGGATCAATAGTTTAGAGTAATGGTGAGTGTGGAAGAGAGGTGGAGAAGAGAGTACAGGCAGTATGGAGTGGATGGAGAAGAGTGTCAGAAGTGATTTGTGACAGACAAGTACCAGTAAGAGTAAAAGGGAAGGTCTACATGAGGGTAGTGAGACCAGCTGTGTTATATGGGTTGGAGATAGTGACATTGACAAAAAGGCAGGAGTTAGAGCTGGATGTGGCAGAGTTAAAGATGTTAAGATTTGCATTGGGTGTGAATTTGCACTGGGTGTGATGAGGGTGGACAGGATTAGGAATAAGTATATTAGAGAGTCAGCCCAGGTTGGAAGGTTTGGAGACAAAGCCAGAGAGGCAAGATTACATTGGTTTAGACATGTGCTGAGGAGGGATGCTGAGTATATTGGGAAAAAGATGCTAAGGATGAAGCTACCAGGTAACAGGAAAAGAGGAAGGCCTAAGATAAGGTTTATGGATGTGGTGAGAGAGGACATGCAGGTGGTTGGTGTGACAAAGCAAGATGCAGAGGACAGGAAGAAATGGAAACAGATGATCTGCTGTGGCGACCCCTAATGGTAACAGCCAAAAGAAGATGATGATGACTGGCATGTGTTAGCATGACATCCAGGAACTGGTGGAGTACCCTGGATGCGTATGCTTGTGAGATCCCCATGAAGTCTCCCATAGGTCTTTGGAAAGTACCTATAGCTAGTATTCTTAAGACTACACATACCTTTGTTTCCACTGGGATGGGTTCCCCTCTGTTGGCTCTGGGTCTGAGGTGAGGCAGACAGAACTCAGTGAGTTGCTGTTGTATGTCCCTGTCCACACTGTAGCGCTCTACTATCTCCAGCTCATGTAGCCCCTGAAAGGTTACCCTGGGCATGAACACTCTTCTCTTCCTCACTCTGGGCCTATTGTCAGCATCATCATCATCAATAACCTCACCCTGTAGTGCATACAGATGTAGCAGAGCAGCAGCAGCCCCTATCATTTTGTCAGTTAAAACTCTCAAGTGTGTACTCCAATGGTGCAGAGTATTTGGGAAAAATCATATTGAAGGGTGTATGCATACTTTATGCTGGTGTGCTGCAGCAGCCTGTGTGACTGGCTGACTATGATACATTCCACCTGCCAGCTATATTATTGAGGATTTTGAATGGGTCAGTTTCAGTGGAACAGGGCCTATAGTCATTTATGCTTAATTGGCTTTCCTAGGCTATTCCCCCCCCCCCTTTTTTTAATTTCTTCAACTACTAAGCCCCACAAAGCTGTGCACAAACCTGCAGAGCTAGCATAAACATTGCTGAGTAGAAAGAGCCCTTCCCTCTACGCAGTCATGCTGAGCTTTTCTTTAACCAGCTAAACACAGCTTAGCAGCCTCAGACAACCCCCCCCCCCCGCTTAGCTATGCTTAGCTGAGCGCAAACAGGAGCCGCTGAGCTCCAGTCTGCTTACACAAACCATGACACATGCACTTTTTATGTCAGCTGTCTCTACTGCCTACACTAATACGGTTCTAGCCCTTACACAGTTAGTACCTGTGGACCCGGTGGCCCATTTTGCTATTCAATAAACTTGCCTCATTTACATAAACCTAATTGCATATACCATAGATACTGCACTGCACTAGAGCCTATGTCCTTAGCAACCACTATAACCTGCCATTGTATGACTTTACATGCTGGCCACTATAATGAAAAAAATGAAAATAGGTTTAAATGTCATACTTTTCAATTTTTATTTATTTTTTTGCTAAATAGCATGCTTACAGGTCACTGCTTGCTGCCTAAGCGTGGCATATGTCTTAAAAAAAAGTTTAATTTTTAATAAATTACATTACACTTTTACATCACTGTCCATAGTTCTGTCCATTTGCATGCCTACTGAACATTTACAACCTTTTATTTGGGTTGTTACAGCCCCTGTTTAATTTTTATCCTCCAGTACATGGTTTGAAACCGTGTACATTTTTCAGCCTTACACGGCACCTACACAGGTGCCTTTATGCTTCCTCTATCACAAAATCACCTAATTTGCATGTTTATTATCAGCAGATGAGGTGATTTGCATTCTGCGGACAGTTCCATGTCCGCACAGTGTCAAGATGCTCATGCATGCCCCGAGCCTTGTTTCCTGGATCACTCAGTGGCTATGTTCTGTGTTCGAGCCTTACCACTATTCTTACGCAGAAATTTGCTCTGTATAAGTTTTATTGAATTACCCCTCTATGCCTTGTTACAGAAAGACTTCCCTCAACTTGCAATCATTCCACTTCTCCTGTCTGCTTTAGGGGATGTGTGTCTTACTGCCTGCAATTTTGCTGATAGTCAACCATCTGTCCTTTAAATGGCAAACAGGTTGTATGAATATCTTCAGTCTTTTAATTGTTTATACACTATTCTCAAACCTGAACCAGTAGCCATAGCCTCAATTGACTCCACTGCTGCTAAGCGCATAGTTAATTCCAATCTTACTCTTTCTAATAAGGATGGGAAATATATTGATAGCTATACAGGAAACAAGTGTATACTTCTGCAACTTTGATTTTCAGAATTGTAATCGTCAGGCTTATATATTAACATTTGTTCTGACGTATTTTGAAAGTATGAGGAATGTTTTGTCTACAGTTTCTTGAACTGATGGAAAAAAACTGCTTTAAATAACTTAAGTTTCTCCTGTTGCACAGGTCACTACTTATTGTTTGCAGTGTGTGCATGATTCAGCTGATACTTCGTCCAGGGCTTTGGCCACTGGTACTGTTTTAAGGAAGTTTGCTTGGCTGCATTCCCAGGCCCTCCTAGATGATTTAAATAAAATAGATTTTATGTTTGCTCTTAAACAGAAATTTAGTGTTTGGCTCCTTTGGTGCAGAAGTGATCAAAAAGTGTGATGAAAGTGGCAAGCTGATCCGAGGAATCTCTAAGATTTTTCAGCCTTCCTGTTTCAAATTGTCCAAGGGATTTGCTTTCTCCTCATCCAGTTTTGGCAAAAAACAGAATAAACAGACTCAATAGAATTCTGGTAAACAGATGTTTAAGAATAAGTGACAAGGGAGTTCCAAAAAGAAGTTTCAAACCTCATAACACAAATGACAGTCCAACCAGTCTGTATGAGTATTCAAGAGACCTTTTGACACCCCCTCCCACTGTGACTCCTATTCTCCTCCATAACATCTGAAACTCTTTGGCAAAAGATTGTTTCATACAAATGGGTTATGAAAATCACAGATGGCAGTAGGAGGAAGTTCCTCTTTTCAAGGGAGTCATTCCTTATCCTGCAGATCAGACTCTTTTATTTCCTCTTGTTCTTCATCACATGCTGTCCCAAGTAGTGACAGAATGACTTCCACCTTCCTAGGTGGGGATGGGTTTTTATTCAAGGATGTTGGAATCACCAAAATAAAAAGAAGAAAATGCTTGAAGACCAGTTCTGTATCGTTATTTCCTAAACCTGTTTGTGATGGCGCCCAGTTTCAAAATGATGTCACTTCACAACCTGTTACCTCTTCTTCCTCTTTCAAGTTTCCTGGTGACACTCAACTTAAAAGATTCTTATCATCACATCCCTATTCAATCAGACTTCAGGCATTACTTAAGGTTTTGTTTGTGTGGATCATATTATCAGTTTTCTGCCTTACCCTGTGGAATATCAGCTGCACCAAGAGTGCTCACGAAGTGTCTGGCCCCAAGTATAGCTCATTGCAGGCTACAGGGTATCCACATTTTTTCCATATTTAGGCAATGTGCTTATCATTGCAGAGTCTTTTTGAAAATGTCAGCAGTCTGTCTTTTGGTTGAAACATCTCTTGCACAAACTGGGATTCCAAGAGAACATTCAAAAGTTTTTCTTGACTCTCTCACACAGGATTGTATTCCTGGGGATGTCAACTTGGTATCTCAGTTTGCATAGCTTTTCTTCCACAGGAAAAAAAATAGATCTTTATCTAGCTCTATTTCTAAGGTTCTGCACTCAGACTTCCATCACTGCAAAGGAATACTTCAGAATTTTGGGTCTCACGGCATCTATGATTCTCATGATACCTCTGGCAGGACTCCACATGAGAAAGATTCTGTGGTATCTGAAATATCTTTGGTCCCAGCATCAACATCCTTTATCTTTTCAGATCCCACTAATGGAGTTTGTCAGAAGCGAAATGTTTTGGTGGAGACAACAGATATCATTAAATCCAGGTCTCATCTTCTACATCCCTGCTCCAAAGCAATCATTCACCATAGACACTTTGGACCTTGCTTGGAGAGCAGTTTTGGGAGGGATAAAAGTGCATGGAGTGTAGGACACCAAGGACAGATGGAAGCACATAAATATCAAGGAGATGCTTACCCTGATCAAGGCACTCAATTCTCTGAACCATCTTTGGTCCCCAGGACCTCTTTAAGTGGTTACAGACAATACCACAGTAATATGGTACATCAACAAGCAAGGGAGAAAATGGTCATACCCCCTTTGCAGACTAGTCATGTTAGCTTGGGATATACCTTCGCAGCATAACCTCACTCTACGGGTATCTTATATTCCACCAGAGCAAAACTGCATGGCAAATAAGTTGGGCAGGAACAGAAACAACCCTCACAAATGGAAGCTAGATCAGAGGTCTTCCAAAATTTGATCCATCTGTGGGGAGTTCCTCAAGTATAGACCTCTTTGCCTCCTCTCTGAACAATCAACAGGCAAAATTCTATTCTAGGACTCCATGCAAGTATGCCTGGAAGACATATATTTATTCTTTTCAACAGTAATGTTCGTGTATGTCTTTTTACCCTTTCCACTAATGTCCAGGGCACTTCAGAAAATTCAGAAGGAATTCCCCAAGATCATTATGGTGATTCCCTTCTGACCCAGGCAACCATTGTTCTCCCTTCTTTTAGCAATGGCCAGCAGTGATTACCACAAGCTTCCTCACAGAACGGATCTACTCACACAAGAAGAGTGCTATTTGATACAACCTGACATCAATCTTCTTCAATTAACTGCCTGGATGATAAGGGACTGAATTCCTTTTAGGCACTTGTTTTCTGAGGGTGTACAGCAGGAACTAATGGAGGCAAGAAAGCCTGAAACTAGAAAAGTATATATTAGCAAATGGAAAAGGTTTTCTAGTTGGTGCCAACAACATACCTAGCATCCTGTTGTTCCCTGGTTTTACAGTATTTGTGTGAGTTACTATCTATCAAGTTTCATTTTTCAGCCATTTCATAATGTCTGTCCATGGATTCTCCTCTTTCAATGCAGTCTCATAGCAAAATGTTATTGAAAGGGTTTTTTTCATAAGAGATCTCCAAGTAAACTGGTTGGCCCTCTTTGGGATCTTAATTTTGTAGAGAAGCTAACACTGCTCCTTCTGAACCACCTAATCCAGCTGACTTGAGGTTCTTTACATGGAAAACAGTTTTACTGATTGCTCTGACCTCTGCAAGAAAGGTATATCTGTGTTGCAAGCTCTTAAGGTGAGTCAGCCCTACAATATTTTCCATTGGGACAGGATTTCTTTGATAAATAATCATTCTTTTATGCCTAAAACGGTATCTGAGTTTACTTTAAGCCACACTATCCATTTTCTCATTTTCTTTCCTAAACCTAAAAATGAGGGAGAAAAGATACACCATAACTTGGATGTCCACAGACAACTCAAGTACTATCCTGACAGAACTAAATCATTTAGATCTTAGGATCAATTGTTCATTTCTTATGAATGGACAACCTGTGTCAAAACAGACTGTTTCCAAATGGTTGTCTAAGGCTATTACCTTTCGTTATACTCTCCATGACAATTTATTCTAGGCACGGTCAATGCCCACTCTACCAGGGCCTTGGCTTCTTCCATGGCTTTTTGGAAAGGACTTGATTTGATAAGTGTTTCATTAACTGCTACTTCATCATCTGTTCTTACCTTTACAAAACACTATAAGCTTGATTCCTTCACTAGGTCTAGATCAAATTTTGCTAAGACCATTGTCCAGGGGTTCCTGGAACCTCCTCCTTCCATGTCCTAAATATAGTTAGCTGTGTTAGTCTACCCATCTAGCTAATGCTACTGCAGCAGTGATCATTATGTAGAACACAGCACAATTCTGTAAGTTGAGCTTACCATAACAGTAGATGTTTGAATGATCATTGCTGCAGTAGCCACTATCTCCCTCCATCCTCCTTGTTTCTAGCGTGTTTTTTATGCCAGTGTGTGGGCACTTGTCATTTGTTATTTCTAGCCTTCTCCTTTCAGGATTAAACCTCCCTGTGTCTTCTGAAAGGAAAGCTCCAAAGGGCTTCATGCCCAGACTTGTATTTTAGTCAGCTTACCTCAAGCTGCTTGACATGTGGAAGGTGCCCTGAGGCTTTGGAAGCTGGTCAGCTGTTATATCTTTGGCAGGATATAACCCACATAGCTAATGATACTGCAGCAGACATTCGAACATTTACTGCTATGCTAAGTTCAATTTACACAACTGCACTTTCTGCATGTTGAACTTATTTTATATTGCATCTAAAATACTGAGATTTATTTATCTAGCCAGTTATTATTAACTTTGTAATAGCGTAAGAAGGTTGTACCAAAGGCCCTTTTCAGACTCAAGTAATTTAAGGAAATAAATACAATTTGATACAATGATATAATAACAATAAGTAGTGCAATGCATTAATAAAACACGTAATAACAAAAAAAGAAAAGCAAAGAAGAAGAATGATAAGCAACAGCCACAGATTTGCACAAGAAGTTTGCAAAATAAGGCGCACATGCATAATAATATACACAATTAAATATACAGAATGGTAAACACCTGCATATATTTCCATTTGTTACAAATTATTTTAGCTTTGTTTTTAAATGTAGCACAATTGCTGCTGAGTCTGATATTCTGTGTTAGGTTGTATTAGGATGCAGGGGCTATTTTAAGGAAAGTTTTTTTTATAATGTTAAGGTTAAAGACAGGCTGCACTTGCTGAGCTTCTGAGTTATGCCTCAATGAATATGGGACAGTTCTAACATGAGTTTATTATGACATGATTGGCAATGTCTCTCATGTAACAGTTTCAAGTCATTTAATAAAAATTCCTCCTTGCAATAAGAGATGCCCATTTCTTTCTTTCTTTTTTAATTTCTCCAAATCTTTCGGATTTCTAATACCATGATGGGAATGGACACCATTTCTAAGTCAAAGTGCAACTAAAGTTTATAAAATTAGTATTGTTAAAATCTTTTATGTCAGCCGGAAGTGCTCTTCCCAGGACCCGCAATGTGCCCAGTAATGATTCCCTCTACAGTCCGTACTGAGTTACATGCATCAGTAACATATCTAAATACGATTGTAGATTTTTTTTTATAAGACCCATTGCTCCTATCATTATTGGGACTGTCGGGGTATCTTTCTTCCACATTGCTCTCATTTCTGCTTTCAAATCCTGATAGTTTATGACTTTGTGTCTTTCCATATATATATGTCTTTCTCAACCTCCAAATGCACACACTTGAGGATCTCCTCAGCATGGAGAAAATTGATGTTTGTGCAGTGATGGAAACCTGGTTCAAGGCTCAAGAGAGCACCCCAGCACTGCCAGGTTACAATTCATATCATACCTTCCGGCCTCAGTTACCGGATTGCAGTACAAAGGGCAGAGGTGTATCCATATTCATCAAGGATACCCATATCTCCAGGTTAGTAGCGCAGCATGATGCCCCAGAGATCATCCATGCACAACTATCAGCAGGCAAATCCACATTTCAAGTCGTAGCTGGTTATAGATCGCCCACCATGTCCCAAGATGCTCACTCTGCATTCCTTGAGACATTGGAAAATATAAAGGTCCTACCCAACACCATAATCTTGGGTGATTTCAACTACCCTGGTATAGACTGGATGAACTACCAATGTTCCAACTCCAATGCTCAGCGATTCATAGAATTTATAAATTCAAATGCCCTTGAACAAGTAGTATGTTCCCCCACTAGAGGGGACAACATATTGGATTTAATCATAACAAATATGGGTGACCATTGTACCACACCCGTTATCACTCCCTCCTTGGACAGATCCGACCACAAACTGGTAACCCTGGACGTCCTCACCCCTCCACCTCCCCCAGTCAAAGAAACCATAGTCAAAAACCTTTCCAAAGCAAACTTCAAACTACTTGCATCCGAAGTGGAAAGCTTCACTATTCCCTTGCAGAAAAATAATGATATCCAGGATGTGGAATCCTACACCAAGGCACTCTATATGCATCTTCAGGATTGCATGGACCATGCTATCCCAAATAAAACCAAGACTCCTTCCTCAAGCAAGAAGAAACCAGTCTGGTGGACCCCGGCCATAAGCAAACTTTACAATAAAAGGAGGAGACTTATACAAAAAAAAGGCCAAATCTCAAGTAGAAAAATCATCCCTGATCAGCATTAGTAAGAAATTGAGGGCCCTCATCAAGTCAACTAAAGCTAATTTTGAAAAGAAAGTTGCCAAGGATAACCATAAGGCCTTCTATGGCTACGTCAAAAACCTAAATGGCAATGCTTAGGTCTGTTCTGAGCTAGTACAAAATGGAACAAAATACACTGACCCTTCTGATATTGCCAACATCTTGGCTGACAGGTTCAGTGCAAATCCCCCCCCCACCACCTACAGGGTCTATTACCATTCCAGGGGATTGTGTAAGTCCAATTATTACTGATACGTTGGTTAACAAGGCTCTATCTAAAGGTAAAAACACTGCCTCCATGGGACCAGATGGTGTCCCGGGCTGTGTCATACACGAGCTCCAAAAGGAATTAACCCTGCATCTTAATACCCTGTTCAGTCTCAGCCTCTCCACAGGATATGTACCCATAGAATGGCGCACAGCAACGGTGGTCCCACTACACAAGGTTGGGGCCACAACTGACCCTGGGAACTACCGACCAATAAGCCTGACCAGTCTGATCTGTAAGGCTATGGAGCGAATCATTATGGAACTCATAAATGGAGAGATTGGGAACCTCCAGTCACTGGACCCCACACAGTTCGGCTTTGTCAAGGTCAGAGCATGCCTCCTGAACCTGGTGGATTTCTTTGAGACAGTTACTCAGGCTATCGATAAGGGAAAGGAGATACACACGGCTTACCTTGACCTTGCTAAAGCATTTGACACCATTCCCCGTTCAGGTATTATTGATAAGCTCACCAGCCTGGGCATAAACCCTTACGTCACAAGATGGATCGCAAACTGGCTCTCAGACAGATCCCATAAAGTAAGAGTAGCGGGATCTATGTCCGAATCCAGACAAGTAACGAGCGGTGTGGCTCAGGGTTCTGTCCTGGGGCCCCTCCTGTTTGGCATATGCTTTTCAGAAGTACAGGCAAGTACGGAAGGGCTGTGGCTGACTAAGTTTGTGGATGGCTGCAAACTGGGTGCTATAATAGAGTCTCTGGCTGACATGGAGATCCTCCAGAAGGGCCTAAATGAGACTGATGCATGGTGTCAAAGCCACGGTCTCAAGCTAAATGCAAAAATATGAGTAGTAATCCCCTTTGGAAAAAACAGAGTACCCGCAAACTACAACATAGGAGGTAATCCCCTGAAATCTGAAGAAGAAATAAGGGATCTAGGGACCCAAGTAGATAGTCAGCTTTTCTTTGATAACCATGTTGCCAAAGTGGTTAGAAAATCCTTCTATGTGACTCATCTGATCACGGAAGGGTTTGCATCAAGATCTAAGGATGTAATAGTGCCCCTCTACTCTTCCCTTATCAGACCCATTATTGAGTACAATGCACCAATTGGAATGTACCTGGATAGACATCTCCAGCAGCTGGAGAGACCACAGAGGTACCTAACCAAGAGGATTAATGGCCTCAAACAGTTGCCTTATGCAGCATGACTGAAAAAGTTAAAACTGTTCTCTGTTGCATACCACCTTCTCAGAGACGATCTCTGTCTAACACACAGAGCCATGTCCAACCCAGAATTGTTGAACATGCTCCATCTTAGCAAAACCAAATCTACTCGAGCTACACTCTCTAGGGATATAAACCTCAACACAACAATGAATAGAACATGCTGGAGGGATAACTTCCCTTTGCAGAGACTTCCCTTACTATAGAACAGGGTCCCGATCTACATAAGACAGAGCCCCTCACTATCACTCTTCAAGAGGAACCTTGATGAGTGGATGGGTAACAGAAAGTTCACACCGGGGATCACACCAACAGCACTACTAGATAGGGCCAAGGGTACTAGCTGCTAATACAAGGGTCTAGGGAACCACTAAAGAGGAGGTGAATACCACACAATGTGGCTGGGCTAATATATGCCTTCAGGCAGATAGCCCAGTACTAACCTATGAACCTATATGCAAGACACTGTATTCACTGGGTGTGGTAATTTCAATGATCAATGCTACTTTTGCCTTCTTTTCATGGACCACTATAACCAATTTTCTAGCATCTATCTTTTAAACTGTTGGTAATGCATGACCCATTGTGATGTAAACTTAATAATTTTCTATTATGCTTTGTGGGTCATTTTTCCAGTGTTTTTCAGCCACTTCAATGCCATAATGTTTGCACAATCCCCAGTGCAACAATCTTGTCACATTATTATGGCTTTCAGTATACAGTCCTTCTGCCATTAGTATATCACAACCAGCAATGAGGTGTGCAACTGTTTCCAATTTGGTTTTACAAAACCTACACTTGTCTGTTTCTCCAACATGTTCTGTTGACTTTGTAAACCAACGTGTATGCAGCCCACTATCTTGGGCAGCCAATATTAACCTTTCATCCCTTGGTTTGAATTTGCCTCTCCTTAACCATTCATGCATTCATTCCTGATCAACATGATGTTCTTTTTTAATTTCTCTAAGTCTTTTGGGTTTCTAATACCATAATGGGAATGGACCCCATTCCTAAGTCAAAGTATGATTAAAGTTCATGAAATTAGTATTGTTTCAATCTTTGATGTCAGCCAAAATTGCCCTTCAGAGCACCCAGAATGTGCCAAGTAATGACTCCTTCTGCAATTTCTATGGAGTTACATGGATTGGTAATATATCTAAATACAATTATAGGTTCTTTTTTTATAAGACCCATTGCTCCTACTACTGTTGGAACTGTCTGGGTATCTTTCTTCCACATTGTTCCCGTTTCTGCCTGCAGATCCTGATATTTTATGACTTTGTGTCTGTCTGTATGCAAGACACTGTAGTCACTGGGTATGATGATTTTAATGATCAATGCTACTATTGTCTTCTTTTCTTGAACAACTATATACTATCTTTCAATAGGGTAATGGTGATGTTATAGTAGGGAAAGAGCTTAATACACCTTAAAATTTAATTTTAAGACATTATTTTTGAGCTGAAACACTGGATCTAAATTATCTAGTCATAGTAAGGCCTTATTAAGTTACATTATGAAGCAGTTTGCTAGAAAATGGAAATCAAAGTCTAAACCAACAGTATTTGAAGTATTAAATATTATAAAGCAGATAAAAGGACTGGAAGGGGAATATTTAGAAAAGGGAAGGAAAAAGCTATATATAAATAAATGAAAATTGTGGGAGAAATAAATGCAGAATAATGTTCAGGGGGTTGAGGAGTAAGGCTTAAGGGAAGGCAATAATTCAGCAAATTATGTAATGTTGGGCTGATGATAATTACAAAGAAAGAAAAGATTTGTAATGTATAATGTATGTAGATGGAAAAATGCTAATATGATTTGTTTTCCTTTCTGTTAATGTATGTTTGCCTTTGTCTTAAGTGATCATTTAATAAAAGTCTTTAAAAATAGATTGTATTTTCAGTGGTCTATATTGTACAATTGTTTTGTATAAAGAAGTAGTGAGAATGTCATATCCTACTATAATCTTGGGAGGAGAGTGGTAGTACTGATAGCCTTTCTTCTTTCTGGGGATAGTAAAGCAACATTTTTTTTTAATTCTCTAGAACTTTGAGTTTCAGTGGGAGGAGGACAGGTAGGTTTCCATCTAATAAAATACCCAGGAATCATGCTGCTGTCTCCATGCTAGCACTGAGTAGTCTTATATGGGTAGTAAAGAGTATAGATGTTGATTTTTACATTTGTAGTTAGCTGATTACACATCAAGACAGACATTATCTTATATGGAGTTATTAAGGGTTTGAAGTGACTTGTGATCCCCAGTTATTATTTTATTTATTCATTTGACATTTGCTTACCGGAAAGTCCAACTTTGAACAAAGACAATTTTCAGTGGACGCCCGAAGAGAAATGCTCCAGATGCATGTCTTTGAATTGTGGGAGGGAACCGGAGCACCTGAAGGAAACCCACATGAATGCAGGGAGCATATGCAGACTCCACACAGAAGGCACCCCAGCCAAGAATCGAACCAGAGAGCCTCTTTCTGTGAGGCGACAATACTACCGCTGCTGATGACATCAGCATATAAAACACAACCTAGTTATTTAGAATTATTTATTTGGCATTTGTTTACTGAAAAAGTCTGACTGGGTCATAAAGGACCAATTTTCAGTGGAAAAAAACTTCACATACATAGAGTTAAATCACTGCATTTAACAAACTGAGATTTTAATGATCAATGCTACTCTTGTCTTCTTTTCTTGAGCAACAATATTCTATCTTTCAATAGGGTAATGGTAATGTTATAGTAGGGAAATAGCTTAATACACCTTAAAATTTAATTTTAAGACATTATTTTTGAGCTGAAATACTGGATCTAAATTATCTAGTCATAGTAAGGCCTTATTAAGTTAAATTATGAAGCAGTTTGCTAAAAAATGGAAATCAAAGTCTAAACCAACAGTATTTGAAGTATTAAATATTATAAAGCAGATAAAAGGACTGGAAGTGGAATCTTTAGAAAAGGGAAGGAAAAAGCTATATATAAATAAATGAAAATTGTGGGAGCAATAAATGCAGAATAATGTTCAGGGGGTTGAGGAGTAAGGCTTAAGGGAAGGCAATAATTCAGCAAATTATGTAATGTTGGGCTGATGATAATTACAAAGAAAGAAATGATTTGTAATGTATAATGCATGTAGATGGAAAAATGCTAATATGATTTGTTTTCCTTTCTGTTAATGTATGTTCGCCTTTGTCTTAAGTGATCATTTAATAAAAGTCTTTAAAAATAGATTGTATTTTTAGTGGTCTATATTGTACAATTGTTTTGTATAAAGAAGTAGTGAGAATGTCATATCCTACTATAATCTTGGGAGGAGAGTGGTAGTACTGATAGCCTTTCTTCTTTCTGGGGATAGTAAAGCAACATTTTTTTTAATTCTCTAGAACTTTGAGTTTCAGTGGGAGGAGGACAGGTAGGTTTCCATCTAATAAAATACCCAGGAATCATGCTGCTGGCTCCATGCTAGCACTGAGTAGTCTTATATGGGTAGTAAAGAGTATAGATGTTGATTTTTACATTTGTAGTTAGCTGATTACACATCAAGACAGACATTATCTTATATGGAGTTATTAAGGGTTTGAAGTGACTTGTGATCCCCAGTTATTATTTTATTTATTCATTTGACATTTGTTTACCGGAAAGTCCAACTTTGAACAAAGCCAATTTTCAGTGGACGCCCAAAGAGAAATGCTCCAGATGCATGTCTTTGAATTGTGGGAGGGAACTGGAGCACCTGAAGGAAACCCACATGAATGCAGGGAGCATATGCAGACTCCACACAGAAGGCATCCCAGCCAAGAATCGAACCGGAGAGCCTCTTTCTGTGAGGCGACAATACTACCGCTGCTGATGACATCAGCATATAAAACACAACCTAGTTATTTAGATTTATTTATTTGGCATTTGTTTACTGAAAAAGTCTGACTGGGTCATAAAGGACCAATTTTCAGTGGAAAAAAACTTCACATACATAGAGTTAAATCACTGCATTTAACAAACTGAGAAAATTTAAATACCTAAATAAATAGATACAAATTCCTAGATATAGAAATAGCTCTCATGCAATGAGGGACAAATCTCAGCAGAATCTGTGCCAAATCAAGAAATAGTCAGGGACAATCAAGGACACTTTTAAAATATTAATACTTTTAACTTGAGATGTTAATAGAATAAACAGGCTCATCCAGACTCTGCTACACTTTGCTGTGAAGGAAAGGTTAGTTTGCTGTTATTTTTTGTATTTCTGTATTGCCTTTCTATATTTTGAATACTGTAGTTTGTTTTCTTTACCTTGTGTTTTGCTTGCATTCTGTTTAACAGCATATTAAAACTTCAAAAGAGACCACAGCTCTCTCTGTTCTGAGTCAGGCAGAATTTTTCCCTCCCTCCCACCCATTTAAGTTGTCTTGTTAAATACCACTGTCTTTCTAGTTGCCCGCCTCTTATGTTAATCTGACCATATATCTCATTTCTCTCTACTTTCACTGGCTTACGTGAGTAATCACAAAACCATCACTTTTGAAATCCCACCCCTTCAATTATTTAAATTTATTGGCCATCCTACAGTATTTCATAGTACCAAAATACAAAAGTAACCACCCCTTTCAGTCCATCTTGCTGTTTTAAAAATAGTAACTCTCCACTAAACCTTAACTTTTTAAACAGGTAAAACTCAAGTTACCTACTTTCATATCTAACTTCTCTAGTGCACACTGCAGAGTGCATTCTTTTCAATCTTACCTTTAAGCATCCCTGTTACTAGCACTTTCTCTAATACCTAAAAGATCATCTCTACTTGACTCCAAGTAGACTTTTCTCTATCTGTTAAACCTAGCACTTGCTCCTACAGTACTTATTACCTTGATATGGCACTCTTATAGATAGCACCCCAAAAGGCAAACCCCATTTCTCGGTCACTCCGTCCCCGGAATCTCTTTTAAAGTTTTTTGTCTAGTCCTTCTAGCATGTCGAGGGATCAGTTGCTAGTGTCCTCTCCTGCTCAGCTGGTGAACCTGGGAATATTGAGGCAATGTTACAATTGCCTCATGTACACAGACAACCCTCTCCTCCTCCCACAAAACACAAATACATGCGAGAGATGCAACTATACGGCCAAACTGGAGGCTGAGCTCTCTCAACATAGGACTGGCAAGACCAGTCAGGAGGAGAAGGTTACCACACACACTATAGACCCAGTCTCACATAGTACCATCACAACCTCAAATCATACACATAAACACACAAAGACATACTCGGCTCTGATCAAAAATCTACCAAAACAGCAGAGGCCACCAAAGCAGACACCCAAACAACCACCACCTCAGAACACAACACCTGCAACACATAGACCTCACAGTCAGAGTGTCAAACAGTCACAGCCCTTAAGGCCAAACACAATGCCAGACACACTAGTCATTGGTGACTCCATAGTCAGACACACTGACGTCCCGCTCACCAGACTGAGTAAGGAGAAGGTCACAGTAAGCTGCCTGTCGGGCGCTAGAATCTGCCACATAACGCAAGCACTCAGGTCTCTCAACAGCAGGTACAAATATGACTCAGTCATTGTCCACGCTGGTGTAAACGACCTGAGACGTACCTCCTTGGACTACATGAAAAGAGACATTGAGGAGCTCTCTGATTATGTAGCCCAGGCAGGTATGACCCTGACCTTGAGCAGTATCCTACCTTCACCAAGAATGATGCCACAATACAGAGATAAGATGATCAGCTTTAACAATTGGCTTAAACTCTGGTGTCATTCAAAGGGGATCCAATGTCTGTCTGCCTGGGATGACATGCTGGACAAGCCACGCTGCTTCCAAGGGACGGCTTGCACCTGTCACCCTGGGATTCCGGATATTGGCAAAGGCTCTTGCCACCCCATAGTGCCTTTTTAGGCAAGGCTCAAATTCTAAACCTACCACCCTAGAACACAAAAAAGGAAAAAAACTAAGGGTAATGCTGCTCAATGCCAGAAGTCTAAATCTCAAAATGCACGCACTCGAGACCCTTCTCAGTATGGAGAACATCGATGTCTGTGCAGTGACAGAAACCTGGTTCAAGGCTCCTGAGAGCACCCCAGCACTATCAGGTTTTACCTCTTATCATGCGTTCCGGCCCCAAAATCCGGACAATACCAAGAAAGTATCCATATTCATCAAAGACACCCACACCTCAAGACTGGTGGCAACGCACGATGCATCGGAGACCATCCAGGTGCAATTAACCATAGGCAAGACTGCTCTGCAAATTGTAGCATGTTACAGGCCACCCTCACAAACTCAGGAACCTCACATGGCCTTCCTGAAAACACTAGAGGGGATAAATGTATCACCAAACACCATCATACTAGGTGACTTCAATTACCCTAATATAGACTGGGAACACTACTCAAGCCCAAACACCCTAGCCCAAAAGTTCCTGGAATTCATAAACTCAAATGCCATGGAACAACTAGTCACCATCCCCACAAGAGGAGAAAACATACTTGATCTCATCATCACGAACATGGGAGCACAATGTTCAACACCGGAAGTATACCCCTCACTGGTGAGATCAGATCACAAACTAATCTCGCTGGAGGTCCTCATCCCACCCCCACCTGAAATAAAAAAGACCACAGGAAAGAACTTCTCGAGAGGCGACTTCACACGTCTAAAGACTAGTGGGGGCTCCTTTAAGGCCCCCGAGCCGACGGAAAACAGTACTCAAGCCGCTGAATCACTTACAAATGCCTTCTACCAGCACCTGCAGGACTGCATGGATAAGGCAATCCCAAGCAAAACAAAGACTCTTTGTACCAAAGGCAAGCGTCCACTCTGGCGGACCCCAGCCATAAACAAACTCTACAACAAAAGGAGGAAGCTACTACAAGATAGAGCAAAATCCTTAAAAGGTAAGACACCCTTGATCACTATAAGTAAAAAACTAAGAGCTCTCATAAAATCATCCAAAGCAAATTTTGAGAGAAAATAGCTAAAGACTCAAAAGACAATCATAAGGCCTTCTTTAGCTATGTTAGAAACCTGGGAGGAAACTCCCAGATATGCTCAGAACTAGTTCAAAATGATGTGAAGATTACTGATCCTACAGACATTGCCAACATACTGGCTGACAGGTTCAGTGCAAACTTCTCCCCTCCCCAAAAGGAGAGATATCTATACCAGCGATTGCAGCCCCCAAACATCTCCAACGCCCAAGTGAGAACTGCTCTCTCCAAAGCAAAAACACAGCATCCATGGGACCTGATGGTGTCCCCGGCTGTGTGCTCCACGAACTCAACGAGGAATTAAACCCACAGCTAGGACAGCTGTTTAATCATAGTCTTACCTCTGGATACGCACCCAGGAGTGGCGCACTGCAACTGTGGTCCCACTTCACAAAGGCGGTGCCTCCACCGACCCTGGAAATTACCGCCCATTAGCTTGACAAGCCTTATCTGCAAAGCCATGGAGAGGATCATAATGGACCTCATAAATAAAGACATAGGAATTTGCAGACTTTGGATCCATCCCAGTTTGGCTTTGTCAAAGGCAGATCATGCCTTCTAAACTTGGTTGACTTTTTGAAACAGTCACCAAAGCCATTGATGAGGGAAAGGCAGTCCATACAGCCTACCTCGATCTGGCGAAGGCCTTTGATACAATACCCCACTCGGGTATCATTGAAAAACTCATCAGCTTAAATGTTAACCCATACATCACAAGATGGGTTGCAAACTGGCTGAGTGACAGAACCCACAGGGTCAGAGTTGCTGGCGCCATGTCAGACTCAAAGCCTGTCACAAGTGGTGTACCACAGGGCTCAGTCCTGGGCCCACTCTTGTTTGGCATCTACTTTTCCAAGTACAAGCAAACACAGGAGGGTTATGGCTGACAAAGTTTGCAGATGACTGCAAACTGGGCCATAGTAGAAAACACATCTGACACAGATATCCTTCAGAAGGGTCTCACAGAAACGGATAACTGGTGCCAGAGCCATGGCCTAAAGTTAAATGCCAAAAATGCATAGTCATACCCTTCGGGAAAAACAAGGTTACCCCTAGCTACCAAATAGGTGGCAATCCACTGAGTACAGAAGAAGTTATCAGGGACCTGGGGACCCAGGTTGATAGTAGTCTGTCATTCGACACCCATGTAGCTAAAGTAGTTAGGAAGACCTTCTACATTGCCCACCTTATCATGAAGGGATTCTCATCTAGATCAAGGGAGGTCATAGTCTCCCTATACTCATCACTCATCAGACCAATGATTGAGTACAATGCCCCATTCGGAATGTATCTGACCCGACACTTGCAGCAGCTGGAGAGGCCACAAAAGTTCCTCACCAAAAGGATAAAGGGTCTCAAACATCTGTCCTATGCTGCCCGACTGAAAGAACTCCAGCTCTATTCAGTCGCACCGCTTGCTCAGAGGTGACCTTTGCCTAACATACAAGGCCATGTCAAACCCAGATTTGATGAATATGCTTCACCTCAAAAATCTAGATCCATCAGAGCCACAAGGGCGGGAGACTTAAACCTCGACACGGCTATTAATAGGACATGCTGGAGGGATAGATTCATCACCCAAAGACTCCCTATGCTGTGGAATAAAATCCCGGTATATGTGAGGCAGAGCACCTCGCTGGCCTTGTTCAAGAGAAATCTTGACCAATGGATGGGAGATCGCAGATATACCCCAGGGATTACCTCAGTGTCACTGCTCAACAGAGGCACAGCAAAATAATGGGTATAGTTCCCCATACTAAAGGGGTGGCGTAAGCCACAAAACTATGGGCTAGGCTTGTAAATGCCCTCGGGCAGATAGCCTAGTATGAACCTATGAACCTATGAACCTATAAGAGAATCTGAATTATCATACATTTTCTGAAGCAAAACAAGTCTATAACTCTGTTTATTGTCATTATTTACAAAGTGTAATTCACCACATTTTCCACCTAAAGTCACCTGTTTTAGGAGAGATTAAGAAGGGCCGAGATAAAATTTGCGTCAAAATCTAAGAAGGCTCTGAAAATCAGGGACAATTGAGAGGTATGGATATAGAAATATTTACATATTTTTAAAACAGGATCAGCTTTAATTACAAAGGCATTATACTTTTCACTAGTGATTTTCTATACTGTTAAAAGCAGTGCCCTGTACTACATAAAGTATTATTTTCATACAAATCATGCTGCCACTGTATAATGCACCACAAAGGCTTTTAACACTATTTTACATTTTTAGTACAATAATATGACTCTTCAGATACATTGCATAACAGCTAACAACAAAAAACTAAATCATCTTCAAGTATGAATTAGTTCATATTTGCTCAGTATAGCATATCTATTGAATATATTTAAACTATTCCACAACAGCATTATGTTATGTGCAATGGCAAAGTTTTTAGCTTTTTCTATTACATTACTAATTGTAATTAGAGATGGTATGCTAGAAAGCTATTTTATGAAGTGATTAGTAATGCAATAACATTGCTATTTTTCCTGTTATAAAAATATTTCTATTTCAGATTCATTACTGAGTTATAATAAGAATACAATACTAATAATTCCACTCAGTGAGTGCTAAAATGCAGTTCTTAATGCAACAGCAACAGCATCTATTTTATATTAGTAATATCAGACAATCATATGATTAACACTGTAGTGATTCACTATCACATCATTATCATGTTATGTTTTTCTTTTTTTCTGTACTGTTGAAAGGTACCACTAACATCACTTGTTTTAACAGTTATTTGCCTTTGCAAATTCGATTGGTCAGTTTTGTTTTGCTTAGCTCAAAAAGGTCAAAGGTTATTTAAATAGACATCACGAGGATACTGTTTTTATGTATTTAATCAAAAAGTTGTACTTTTTAACTGGGTTGCGGTAAAAATATAGTCTCAGCATTTTCATTCATTGTCAATTATAGTATTGTTTTTTCTGTTTTAAAAATATGTTGTCAGTTTTTAACATAGTTGCAGTAGGCATACATTACCAGTACTTCAATGTATTGCTCAAAATGCACTTATAGTTAAGTAAAATGAATTTGTCCAGTAACAGTGTCTCAGCAGGTAGCTAGAGATCAAAAGGCTGTGGGCTCTATTCCAAAATCAGATAGCTGCTCTCATTTCCTAACACTGATAACTCAGTGTAGCATAAGTGAGTGATGCACTCCAGACTGTGCTGTCTTTTAATGAAATATTAAAATGAGAACCCATCTGCCTGAGATGGATCATACCTCAGATGGACACAGATAACTATGTGGCACTTATAAAAGAACTAGTGGTAATTTATCAAAATAAAACATTTACAGTCTTTTTTATATATTTACATCATTACATTTTTTTCAAAATTATATAAATATTCATTTTCTTTCATCTCTATACCCCACTTATTTTCGAAAGACAGAATCTTATTCCTATTTTACATTACAAAGTGTTCATTCTTTGTTATATAATAATTCTAGACATCTCACTTGCAATAACAACAAAGACACTGTTATTAAAATTTGATCTTGTCTACATTCATCCTTGTATCCTACACTCTATACATTTATAAAACAGCTTTCTTAAACATGTTTGCATTTTTCAAAAATCTTTTTAACTGATTACCGTTGTTAAATACATAAGCATTATTTCTTCATCTCTACATAAGTCTATTCTATATAACCTTTTTTCTTGGCATTTCTGCTTTGCATTAGCTTTTATTAGTAATTTATTTAAGGAAAATCCCATAAAATCTCTCCTATCATAAACTTGTTTTCGTTTTTCTAATCTTGTTTTTAATCCCACTTTTTCTAAACTAATATAGGTCTACTCATCCATCTACACAATCGAGCAGTCTCTTGACTGCTACGTAGTCATTTTTTCTTTCTGCAATTAAACTTTTAACCTGAATTTTCCTTTTCAAAACATTTTTGTGTGCAACAGATATGTTTCTTTACTTCTGCCACTCCTTTTCTTGTTTCATGTATAAAATTTCCCAAACTTTTATGTGCTTTATAAATACTAATGTCTCAGTCAAAGTATTCCATTATAAAATAATTTCTTCTGTTTGCAGCATATACAAAAAAGGTAGGGCATGCTTGGATGCAATGTATATAAACTGCACTTTTGCTTTCCATTTTATGAGATGCCTCTTTAAACAGGGTTTAATCTACAGTACCATATAAATGTGAATATTAACTGACCACTTTCTTTGTAATTCCTTTCAGTAACACAAAAGCTCTAACCAAATAACTAATTACTCCAATCAAAGTTCCATTTACAAGTATACTTTTTGGCAAATGATACTTGATAGAGTTTCCACATCCTAATACTATTCATCATCATCTTTTCTTCCCAACAGTTTAACAATTTTTAGCCATTTCATTCATTGTCTTTTACATTCTCTCTTTCTCATTGAAGTTCTATTTTGGTGTCCTTTTCACCCAGCTCTATACTTTCATTTCTTTGTAGCTTTAATCCCATCTTTTTCAAGTTTATTTCTGTTTTATACATATTTTTATTTATCCATATACAGTTTATTTCATCAACACTACATCACCAGCATAAGCCAATATACAATTGCCTTCATGTAATTTCCTCTTCCTTTGTCCAGTTTTATAGGTTCATAGGTAGGTACTAGGCTATTGGCCCTGGGGCCTATACAAGCCTAGCCAAAAAGGTACCCTGGCTTTTGCCACCCTAGAAAATGATTTTCCTGTGCCCCTTTCAAGCAGAACCACAGAAGTGATCCCTGGGGTGAATTTCTTATTACCCATCCAATCATCAAGATTTTTCTTGAAGAGTGCTAATGAGGAGCTCTGTTTGACATAGATAGGTAGTCTGCTCCAGGGTATGGGAAGTCTCTGGGACAGGAATCTATCCCTCTAGCATGTTCTGTTTATTGTGATGACAAGGTTTAGGTCCCTAGAGCGTGTAGCTTGTAGGGATTGGGATTTCTTTAAGTGGAGCATGTCCAACAGCTCTGGGTTTGACATAGCTTTGTATGTTAGGAAGAGATCACCTCTGAGTAGGTGATATGTGACGGAGTAAAGCTGGAGTTTTTTGAGTCGGTCTGCGACTCAAAAATTAGTTTTTCTTTAAATTTCTTAATAGTAACATTTATCATTGATCTCTATGTGCACCATCTCACAGGACAGCCTTGTCATAATCATTTCCACATTTTCATATTTTCCATATAGCAAAATTTAAATCTCTAAGTTGATATTTATTCTTTCCATTAACTGAATTATTTCCCTCCAAAATCAGAAGCTTTTAATGCATTTTGTGTCTGTTCATGATATTGTTGTAGGTGTTAGTTTCATCACAAACAACTAGGCTACATTCTCTCCCCTTCATTATAAGGCTACCCTCTATTCTTTTACAGTCATCATTTCTTTTACTTCTCTCCTTTTCTGTCTTAAGAATACTCTTAGTAATCAGAAAAATGCCCATATTTTGTACACTTTTATTGTACTATTTTCATCATTTTGTTGTAGTCTATGTGACAGTGCAATACAAAGTAACTTTTATTAAAACCCATTTCCCAGTTTTAATTCTAAACTTTACAACTATACTATGCATGATTACATAATGAATATGTGATATGAACGTTGCTTCCTTTCAAATATTTCTGTCTTCACTGTATTCCTTTCTTTATCCATATTCTTATTACATAACTCCTTTCCTTTTTGCACATTTTTCTCCCTTGCTGTAGCATTTTTCACAAGTAACTCTAACCTCTTTACCCTTATTATTTTTATCCTTTCAGTCTCTTCCTAGCTGTAAATATTTTTCAAAGTTTTACCTTATATGCCAGTCACTGTTGCATTCCATTTTCATGGTGTTTCTACAATATTTTATATAGTTCATGCTTTAGTTTTATTAGCTTTCTTGTTAGTTTCATTATACCCTTGCCCATTCCATTTTTTTCTGTATTATTTCATATTATACCCCAGATAGCAATTCATCTGAATAACCTATTATGCAATTTTCACTCTCAATTTCTTTCAATGTTTTTTAAATAAATCACAAAATCATTTCCGGATTCTTACTCTGCTCTCCTATAAGTGTAGCCATGATTTTTTCTAACATTAAAATTCCAAATGTTATTCTTTTTCACAAAATTTAACATTTTTCTATATTTGGTTTGTGTTCTGTTATGCTTTTGGTGTTCTTTTTATAATTTTCTAAATTTTTTTCAGACTGAAGTAAAAATCTCCCAAACATGAAATTGCCATAGTCCAACAAACTTCTTTATCATGTTATCTGTCTCTCTGTCTCTCTCAGCATCGTTGATGCCAGAAATGAGTAAAGGAATTTCCCCAGGGAACTGATAAAATGTTCCATAGTCAGTATGAATTCCCACTCAGACATACTCTGAAAATAGGCCACAGGTCTAGTGAGACTAATCCAATAAAAAAAAAAGCACAAACACAACCTTCACTGTTTTCATAAAAAATGGTTTAAATAATGTTACATTAAAAGCATTCATAGAAATAATGAAGTGATTGCATTCCACCACAGCAAAAACTTTTTAGTGAACCATTTAGTAATACAGAAAAAATATTGATGTTCTTCGTCTCCCATTGCTGCAGTCCTGACATATGGGTATTCCACTGTCCTCCATCGGCCCGAATACCAAAGGGTTAGAACCGGCGTCGGTCATCGGCGCCCGAGACTGACATCAGTACGTGTCAGTACAAATGCGCATGACCGACGCCATAACCTCAGTCTTTCTTGCCGCATGGTCCTAAGCAGAAGCAGAATTTGCAAGTGCCGTTCGGCGTTCTGGAATTGTCGGTTTTCGAGTTTCAAACCGGAGACCAAGTTGGGCTAAGTACCCCGTTGGGGACACTTTTGTCTTTTTCTTGCCTCAGTATTGACGGATGTCAGAAAAAGTTAATAACTGTATTTCTTGTGGGAAACAGATTCCTCATAGGGATTACCATTCACTCTGCATTCCTTGTTTAGGGCCTGAGCACGACGTTGTTGGGTGTCGCAATACAGGCAGTACCTTCTGCAGAAAGAGGCACAGGGTTTTATTCCCGTCTTTTCTTAGTGCCAAAGAAAGGAAATACTTGGAGACCAATTCTGGACTTGTCCATTCTAAATACCTTTCTGGAAATTCCAAAATTCAAGATGTTAACACTGCAACAGCTGTTACCTATGCTGGGCAAAGATCACTGGATGGTGACTCTGGATCTCAAAGAGGCCTATCTTCACATTCCTATCAGGCCCAGTTGCAGGAAATTCCTGAGATTTCGGAATGGGAATTTGCATTATCAGTTCTCTGCATTGCCCTTTGGCTTGTCTACTGCGCCCAGGGTATTCACAAAAGTCCTGGCTCCAGTAATAGCTTTTCTCAGGCTACAAGGAATTCAAATTTATCCTTATCTGGACGACTGTTTGATTCTGGCTCAAGGCAAGCACGAACTTTTTCAACATCTGCAGTATGTAATGACAGTTTTAAGATGCCTAGGGTATTCTGTGAACGAAATAAAGTCCAGTCTAGTACCCTCACAAGAGATGTGTTTTCTGGGTGTGAAACTGAATACGGCTGCTCAGATGGCATTTCTTACCCCGGACAAACAAAGGAGTCTTCACCTATACTTCCAACAGCTATCAGTAATGTCCAGGCTGACTGCAAGGACAGTCCTTCAAGCCTTGGGGTTCATGGCATCTTGCATTCTAGTACTTCCCAATGCCAAACTGCATATGAGGAAGCTACAATGGTATCTCAAAAGCGTTTGGACTCAACACTGCCACAATTTGGACACTGTCATTCGGATTCTACCTTGCATTCAGACAGAATTTCTGTGGTGGGCTCAGGAATGTCACCTAAACAAGGGGCTCTCTGTGACCCAACCAGAGGCAAGTCAGATATTAATGACAGATGCCTCGGAGTCAGCCTGGGGAGCTCATTTCAGAGGAAAATGGATTCAAGACCTTTGGGCCCCAGAGCTACTTCACTTGCATATCAACATGAAAGAGATGCTGGCAGTTCAATTTGCTTTGGAAGGATTCAAAAGCCTACTTCAACCAGGACTGGTGTTGATTCGAACAGACAACACGACTGTCATGTGGTACATCAACAAGCAAGGGGGAACTCATTCTTACCCTCTTTGCAGACAAGCAATGCTGTTATGGGAAACTGCTTTGAATCTGCACATCACTCTTCGAGCACAGTTTCTGCCAGGAGCACAAAATTCTTTAGCAGATGTTCTGAGCAGACAGATTGTGGATCCTCACGAATGGAAATTGGACCCTCAGGTATTTCTTCAGTTGACAATGGCTTGGGGAACTCCGGACATAGATCTGTTCGCTTCTCCTCTGAATTTCTAACTGCCACTGTTTTGCACAAGGCTATTTCATCCAAAAGCCTGGAAAATAGATGCACTATCCTTCAGTTGGAGCAACCTTCACATGTATGCTTTTCCTCCTTTGCCTCTTCTTCCGAAGGTGCTGTTGAAAGTCAGGAGGGACAATCCTATTGATATAAGTTGGTTGCAGAAGGGCATTAATGAGGTTTGGAATATATTTGGGATAATGTCTAGTAAATCGTCCATCTTTCAACAACCCCTTAGGTTTGGATATAGGAAGAACAACAATCTCAAAAAGATTTTTGAAAGAAAGAAGATTTCTAATTGTAGGGGGGGAGCATTAACTAAGACAGGTACTCATAAGTGCGGTAGATGCGCACAATGTCCATTTCTATCAGGTGAAAAGGACCTTTGGATACAAAGTATTGGGTACAGATTAAAGAGCAACAGGTATTACAGCTGCTACACAAAGGGGGTAGTATACCTCTCATATTGCACGACATGTTGGGTGTATTATGTGGGGAAAACTGAAAGACACCTGAGGACACGGATATATGAACACATGAGAGACATTAATAAAAAGAATGAGAACAATGCCCTGTTTAGACATACCTTAAAATGCAAGGAAGCCAATATAAAATTTTGGGTTTTGGAAGAAGTGAAACCAGGGGAGAGGGGTGGTGACTGGGAAACATTCTTGGAATATAGGGAATTAATTTGGCAAATTAGATTGGACGCATGCTCCCATGTGGGCATGAATGACCATATTTCCATTAAACCAGTACTAAAATTACTGGCATCAAATCCCAAATAAATTTCCACCTGGTTATTGATTGGGTACTTGGTTTTAACTCATAGAGGTTTGTAGTTTCCTTGATTTTCCATACAGAAATATATATTTTTATCTACATATGAATTCTATAGGTTCAAATTCCGGTACTTTATATATTTCAATATTTTAACATTTTAACATTAACATTTTAACATACACAGCATATTATAACATTTTTAAAAATATGTATACTTACATTGACATATATATATATTTTTTTATATTTTTTTATATTTTTTATTATTTTTTATTATTTTTTATCTAGTACTATTATATTGCAATGGTGACAATACCTATTTTTATTGAATATCATTTGGCTATGAATGAATTGTATGTATGCATTTTTAAACAGTTTTGAAATGGTTAAAGGAGCCACCCAAGTGTAATTTCAGTCATTTGATTGTAACATTAATTGTTTTCAATTTGTTGCTAAGGTCTTAATACCCAACAAAAAGTATATAAATTCATCAATTAACATTTTTATTGATTCTGATGAAGTCTCTTACGTAGAGACGAAAGCGCGCTCAATCTATGTTTGCTGTACTGTTTGCTGTTGGTGTTCGTCTACATTAAAATTATTATCCAGTTCTAATACATTCTTGAAGTGTGGTTTGTGGAGGATACACCTTTATTGTGCCGACCAGTGGATTGTGTGTTTTTACGTTTTATATTTTAATACATTATTCGGTATTTAATTTCCTTGAATTACTGCACAGTTAAAATAAATTAAAGGTATTCAGTTAAAATATTACTAAGAACTTAGTTTTATTTGAAGTTTGTGGCACAGAATGAGTTGTCCACTCTCTGCTTTGGGATCAAGGAAGGTTCAAAATCCAAACTGAGGAAACAGCAGCTATTTAACTGCTGATCTGTAAAGTTACACTGTCTTTTCAGTGTAGCAGTCCAGCCTGTCTGCTCACAAGTGACCAGTAGGTAATTCAATTATCGTTATCTTTCTTAAAGAAATTCTCTTACTTTTTTGTTGTTTACATGGATCCCTTGTTTCTTGTAATAGTATTTGCTTACATAAATCGAGGTTTCCCATCCACTGCAGTCCAGTCCAGTAGTGAATGGGCTGTTTCAATCATGCCCTTTTCATATGTTGTGTTATCTGCTTCTTTTGGTCAAGTTTCACACAGACACACACACACACACACACACACACACACACACACACACACACACACACACACACACACATTTGCCTTAGATGCAGTTCCTTTTGGTTCTGATATCTCCTTATATTAGCATGGCTCCCTTGTCCCAGTCTGTACATGTTGCCTTCCCTTTTTGTTTTACAGCAAAGGTATTTAGCATTGGTTTCAGTTAGACATTATAAATGATATTTCATTTGTATATAAAGTTGGATCTTCTTGGTTTGTTTCACCACTTTTTCCTCGCTGTCTTGTCTGGTTCTTTGGTAGGGGCCATATTCTCTACCTCATTTCTGATTAATAGTTGTTTCTTAGGTCATTGCTGGCTTTGGAAGTGGTTGCTGTTGGATGTTTTTCCCCCCTCTGGTGAGGGTTGTGCATTACTTTGTGGAATATTGTTTAGTTTCCACATACATTGTTTTTTCATTTATTCCATCCTCCATTGTTGTTTCCTAGGCATGTGACTACTACATTCTAGAGTTCTGACCTCATTAAAGGTTATCTCTTTTATGATCATATCTAGAACTCAGTTTTCCATCTTGTGAAGGCATTACAGGAGATGACGTAGTATATGTATGTAAAAAGACAGACCAGCTCAAACTTACGCTTATTTTAATATTACTATGGCACCAGACCGAAAACTACGCAAGCTCCACGTACTTACGCCAATACCATCAGGGAAAACACCCAAACTAAAGGTACTGTCCCTATTTTAGTCCATAATTCTTCTAAAAGTGCTGACAGCCATAAAACAAATGACAATAAAGCCTTACAGGACTTTTTTCAATATGACTGCAGATTTGACAAATTGTCAGCTGACAAGTCCTCGAGGTCTCGCCGTGTTAACAAAGGAACTTTGAGAGACACTATTTACCTTTTTGGTAAAAAATTTAATGTTATTAATGCCCTTAAACTTGATAATGCTTATTTGAATCACTGTCTGTCTTTAAACATTGTCCCAATGGGTTTAAGATTTTTTAAACTCCCCTTGGGTATAGACTTGAATCATGAAGTTGAAACTGAATTTAACTCTTTATTTGACTCTTTTGGAGTGGAATATATGAAACTTCTCATTAAGCACAATGATATTAAGTTATGCAAATGCATTATTGAGGTGGAAGAACTAAATAGCAGTATTTTGCAGGACTTAGCTTTTGCTCAATGGGAAAAGTTATATCATAAGCAATATGTATTAGCTGAGGACAGAGCTAAGAAAGCTTTTGAACGGAAATACAAAAAGATTCAGAGAGACAAGGAGCAATATAGAAGGCAGGTTAGTTATAGTTGGAACAATGGTAAATTCAGGTTTGACACAGGTTTACAAGACAAACAATATGAACATCTTGAACCCTTGAATGCAAGTGAGCAGGATTTTTTTCAAACACCAAGACAACAATTTCAAGGGAGATGGAAAAAAGGAGCAAAATGGAGAAAAAAGTATTGAATTCCTGTCATACAGGTGCGAGGGTAGTGGAGGAGAAATCTCCCACAGAGCAGCATGAAATAGTCAGGTTGGATGAAGTGATTAGTGAATATAAAAATTTTAAGATCTTTAACTATAGCAGTGTGAAGTTGGAGAAAGCACATTTTAGTCTTCTGTCCAAAGGTTTAAAATTTATTCCAACCCCCAGTTTTCGTGTAGTGGACAATATTTTTGAATTTAAGAAGTACATCAGGAAGCTCAATCTTTCCATCCTGTTTAACAACAATGAAAGTCAAAATCCTAGTAAAAGTGCAGTCTTAAAGAAAAAAAGCACTTTTATTCCACCCAGTAATCCTACCGTTATGGTATTTGACAAAAAGGTTACTACTGAGATATACAGATTGAATAGGCAAGTTCACAATACAAAGCATAAAGTGAACACCAATTTAACAGAAGAAGAAGTTTTGATATTAAACAATCTTAGACAGGATAAAGGCATCAGAATAATGAAACCTGATAAAGGGGGAGGAATTGTAGTCTTTGATGCCACTACTTATGGGGTTAATATCCAGAATATTCTACACAATTCAGGCAATTATGTTGTTACATCTTTAAATGAAGTTCACATTGCCTATAGAAGGATTGATATGTACTTAGAGGAATACTTTTTGGAACAAAGAATTTCTGAAGAGCTTTATGAATTTATGAAGGTAGAATCACCTATTCTAGCTACTATAATAGGTATTCCTAAAGTTCATAAGGACCACCTTAACCCCCCTTTTCGCCCGATTATTTCGGGTAGTAAGTCTAAGACTTTTCCTATAGGTGTTGTTATAGATACCACTTTAAAATTCATATATACTGAACTTGACCATCTTGTAAAGGACTCCTGGGAATTTCTAAGAAAGTTTCCGGTGAACATGAACAGTAAGGGCCTTTTATTTAGTTCCATAGATGTGACAGATTTATTTAGTAGCATACCTTTGGAAGAAGGTCTGGAAGCTTTTTCCAGAAGTCTTAGAAAGTACACGAAATTCAGTTGGGATAAACTTTCTCTACTTGTTGAATTAATGAGTATTGTGTTGGAGAATAATTTTGTCTACTATGAGGGGGAAATTTTCAAGCAAACCAAAGGAGTGGCAATGGGGGCAGCCTGTGCCCCCATGTTTGCCAATATGGTTATGCTAGACTGGGAAGTAAATGTTATTTTTAACTGTACATTCTATCAGAACATCGTTTACTATTCCCGATATTTAGACAATATCTACATTCTTTGGAATGGAGACAGGATTATGTTTGATACATTTATGGGCTATTTGAATCAAAGTTGTGAATTTCTTAAATTCACCTCCACTAAAAGTACTGATGGTGTACCTTACTTAGACACTTTTATTGCTCCTGATAGTAACGGTTTTAAATCTACTGTATATAGGAAGAACACGTTCACTAATTCTTATTTGGACTATAATAGTTACCATCCCACCAGAATGAAAAGGAATATTTTTAAAGGTCAGTGCATAAGGGCAATCAGGATGACTTCTATGTATGAGGACATGTTAAAAGAAATTAGCTACATTTCCACTCTTTTTGCTGATAGGGGCTATGATACAGAATTGATGGCTGATATAGCCACTTATGTTATTGAGCAGTGGGGAAAGAAATATTTACCCCTGTTAGGGTCGGAATGCAATATTGCTTCAGTGCCTATTTCCATCACAGGGATAGACAATGCTATTAGACCTTATACTGTTGAGCAATCCAATATAGTTGAAAATAAGACTTTTAGGAGAGCCTGTGTTTTGGAATTTGGACCATTTAGCCATATTATTAAAGGTATTTTAATTAAAAATTGGCATATTCTTACTGTTACTCAGGACATTGCTGATATTGTAGGTCCCAGACCTTTGATAGTATACAAAATGGGCAGAAATCTTAAAAACTTTTTGGAAGGAGACAGTATTCAAATTACAAACACAGGGTCCAATACGACAAAATGTGGGTCCTGCAATCAATGTATGACCATCTGTGAATTGAGTAGCTTAGTGTTGACTAACAACAATCACACTAGGATCTATCCAGCTAAGGGCAATTGTAGGTCTACAATGCTTGTTTATATTGCTGTTTGCTCAGTATGTCATTCCTATTGTATAGGAAAGACTGAAAGACAATTTAGACAGAGAATATATGCACATCTCTATTGCATAAAAAAACAGGATACTAAAAATGCCTTGTCAAGACATGTTTTGGAATATGGTAGTGAACATACGTTTAAATTTGCTATCTTAGAGTCAGTTAAGAGGAACCCTAGAGGAGGCAATCATAAGAACTTTTTGGCCTACAGGGAACTTTGGTGGCAAGTCTTCACAGATGCTTTTACACCACCAGGGATTAATGACTATTTTTCTATCAAGCCCCTACTTTTACTGGACTGTTAGTAATTACCTAGTCTATGCTTTTATTTAACACATTCTTTGTTTTATTCAGCACTTTTTATTTAACTTTTAGATAATACTATACATATAGGATATTTCTTTGAAAATGTTTTAATTGATTCAATTGTTTTTTAATTGATATGTGACGCTATTTTGGCGCCAATTGTGTTATTTAATGGTTGTGCATCACCCATATCATTGTTCTGATGAAGCTCGCTTTTGCCGAGTGAAAGCGCTCAACTGGTTTTTCATTAAAAGATTTTTATTAACAGCTTAGTCTTCCTTGGGCTGTTT
This sequence comes from Protopterus annectens, assembly GCF_019279795.1. Lineage (NCBI taxonomy): Eukaryota > Metazoa > Chordata > Ceratodontiformes > Protopteridae > Protopterus > Protopterus annectens. Next base: position 1,429,226,966 of record NC_056732.1, on the reverse strand, counting down.
TGCATGTGAGAGGAAGCAGCTAGCGTTTTGGGATTGCTGCTACTGTTTGGTGTATTTTAATATTACTGAAGCCCCTTTACTTTAATTTCCTTAAGTTGTCTTCTGTTTCTTAGTTTTATCTCTTTTGTACCCCCAAGGCTGACATTATTGCCATTAGTTGGTTTGGGTAACTTTGTGATCTTCCTGTTCGTTCTTCACCTACAGTTTTCCCATTGAGGGAATGGGATGTTCTTGGCAAGTTTATGGTTATTTTGGTTAATTATTTAAAAATAAATCAGATGTGGAAGATTAGTATGAGCAGGAGAACACACTTGACTGGATCATTTTTAGCACTTGCTTCTGTAAGTATAGTGACAGGTCTATAGGAATCAATTCTTAAAACAAGTATTTGGATTCAGTGTTGTGTTTCTCTTCAAATGGTGCCAGTTTAGAGGCATGTTCATATTATTAACCCACCATAAATATATATTTATACATAAATGGAACAATTAACAGTTGAATAGTTTAATATCTAAGTCAAACAAATGATCTTTTTATTCCTCAGGGAGATTACATCTATTATTTTACATTACATAGTTAGAAGTAAAATTAAATGTGGTCTTTTCTTTAATAATGTCTTTGATTTCTATTTTCTGAATTTTGCATTCTACTATAGTAACTTAGGTGGTTTGTGTTTTTTTTTTTTTTTTTTTTTGCTTTCTTCATAGTATAATGGTAAAGTGCTTGTCTTGAGTCTGGAAGGTTTGGGGTTTGATTTTTAGCAAAATATTTTCCTATAGATAGGTCATAGGTTTCACTGAATCCATCAAAATAAACACAAACAGTTTTACAGAGAAACAAATCACTCTGCACCCCTTCCCCACACTCTGCATATTTAAATAAACCAGTTCTACGACTGCACAATGATAGGGAAAAGGACCTATTTCCCCTACCTCACTGTCTGCCAATTTCAGACAATGCACCCATTGCACACTATTTTACAAGTGTAAGTGAATGCAATACACTTACTACATAAACCAGCTGTACTGCTTAAACATGAGTGGAAGTGGGAGTGAATCATAGTAAAATAGAGGAAAAATGTTAAATCTTAATTTAATGCATCATAACCAATATTCAACAATCAATATTCCCCAACTTGCCGAAAATTTGATTCAATGAACAAAACTATTAAAAACAATGAACTAATCAAAAAGGAAAAAAGAAAGATAAAAAAGAAAGAAAAACAACTATACACCCTACTGACAGAAATATACCAACCACAGGATTGCACAGTATCTTGGAAAAGGAAAAAAACTCCATTATCTCTTGATTTCTGAGATCTTGCAAAAATTCTGGTGTGCCATTAACTCTGTTGAAGCTGTACATGTGTGTGTGTGTGTGTGTGTGTGTGTGTGTGTGTGTGTGTGTGTGTGTGTGTGTGTGTATGTCTGCATGTGCCTTTTTGAATGTATATTTATATATTCAGAAAGAGAGAGAGAGATAAATGGTTTAAAGAGGTTCATAAGCAATTACTAGATTAGCTACACTGAAGAGGCATATTAAGCCTAGTTGTGTTATGTTATTAGGTGTTCAAAATACCCTCACCATGATTTTTATTCCTGTGATTTCTATTCGTGAAAGAGTGTTTCTGGGGTCATTCCATTAAGTATTGAAAATAAAGGGCATATAGTTGCTGCCTCTGTTCATTAGTAGCACAGACCACAGTCCCAGGGTAAATTACTGTGTCCTAATCCATTAATCTAAGCTGTCTTTGAGAAGTGACAGGGATGAGCTTTTGTATGTGGATGGGAAGTCTATTCTAGAGTAGGGGTATCCTCTAGGATATGCACTTGTCCATCTAAATTGTTCTGTTTATGTTGCAGAAGAGGTTAAGGCCTCCAGATCAAATGTTTCTGATACCATTTGAGTCGAGGATGACTTAACAATTGCAGGTTCATTAGTACTTGGTTAGAGCTTTGTAAGCCAGGAACAAATTACCTCTAAATAGTCTATAAGAGACTGAGTACAGTGATATAGATACAGAGCTTTGCAGTGGTCTCTGTAGGTTGTGTAGTTTAGTCCCTGTATTTTCTTTGTGAGAAACCATTGTGTGTGTTCTAGTTGTTTCATATGTCTGGACAGGTACATACTAAAGGGGGTATTATACTCAATAATGGGCCTGATGAGGGTTGAGTACAGTGGGGCAATAACATCTCTAGACTGAGATACTATTGGTTTGCTTATAAGTTGAGCAATATAGAAGGACCTCTTCACAACAGTAGACACATGGTTGAATGCTATACCACTGCCTATAAATGTTAACATATCTCTGCTCAATTAACTCTTAGAGGTGCACTGTCCAGGCAGTCATTTTTCCAATGTCCAAAGACTTAAACCTTGCCTGTGATATATAAAGGTCCTGCTGGAGAGCTAGGTATGTATCCCAGAGACTGTCCCTTCTCTGGAACAGGCTATCTGTCCAGGTGAAGTAGAGTTCCTACCTAACCCAATTCAAGGGCAACTTGGACAGTTGGATGGGAAACTGGAAATTCATCCCTGGTTTGGCACCTATGTCTCTAATGGACACAGGTAACCTGTAAATGGTTCATCTTCCAAACCCCAGCTTACAGTTATCAAGAGTATGAGAACTTGTCAGAGATTTGGGATGCATGGCTAGGCTTAAAAACTCCCGTGTGGTCATTAGCCTAGTATATAAACTCATGAAACTATGAACCTAAGTATTGTATATTCAGACCCTGTAAAAGGCATATAGTGCAACTCCCATGTATGAGATTGTAAACAGTGTCAGTGCATCCAGTGAATAATATTTTTCAATTTAAATGTACATCCATGAGGAGACTACAGTCTTCAAAAAAAAATAATGCCCATAAATAAAAGAAAAATAAATCAAAATAAAAATATTCTGCTACAGTTTATATTCAACCACAACCAAGGGAAAGTTTGGTGCCAGCTTAATGCTTAAGGTGTTTATCTTACAGAGGATCATTTATTCAGAGCTTCACTATGCTGGGCTTGGACGCCTGTGACTAAAAGACCCTTGGATTGCATCTAAAGCCATTCATGGCCCTACAAAGCTGGTATAAGTTTTTTTTTTGCACTTGCTCTATCTCATTGCTGTTTAACAGTTCTGTGCTGCACTTATTGATGTTCTTGAAATTTTCTCTGTTTTTCAGCCGGTACCTGTTAAAAAATGCCATCTATTTATTACTGTACTTCTCTTAGGTCATTTTAACAGTATCCTGATATTTCCTAACCTCCTATGATACTGCAAAAGCTTTTCTGAGTTTGACAAAATATTTCTAAGTTTTGCAAAGTTTTTCTGTGTTTGTAGAAGTTTCCCTGCATTTGCACTCATTTGTCTGTACCTGGGAACATTTCTCAGGGTTTAGTTCTGCCTTTTTATTGTAAAGCTTTTTTTACTGCACTTGAGCTCAAAACTAGCTCATTTTACACTGAGATGGTTTTATTCTGCAGTCTGGGGGAAGCAGAGGGCTGAGTCAACCCATCCATGGAAGGCTTATTGCATGCTCATCTGTCTGGCCTTTGGGATTAACTGTTTAAAGTCTTTCATTCTGCTGGTATAAAAGTGATGCACAAACACAGTTATCTGTGCTTTGTATATACGCAAACCTCTCCAGTTTAAAATCCTGTATAGGACACATTCTCCATTGTCATCCACTGTTCATGGCTCCTTCTCGTATACTAAGGATCTGGTATAATGGATAGGTTCCTCCTTGTCATCTTTGTTTGTGGCTTGGTGGAGTGGATATAGGCATCCTGCATCAGAGTAATAACTGGCTCATGTTCACAGACAAGCACTTAATTTTAGAATAAACATATTTTGCAAGAGATGTATATACACAATGTCATTGAAGGCAAAGCTCTCACATTCAAACACAGAACATGCAAACCTAGTTGTCAGTGTTACACCCAAAACACTCACTACCAACTCTAAGGAACAAACACATAGACTCATATATGTGGAAGCACTCAAATGTAATCTAATTCAGATCCTGTAACATAAGTCTGGAAAACCACACTTCCTATCTTAACCTACTGGACTCTCTTAACATTCAGCCTAACACCGTATGGGTGACTTCAACTACCCCTCCATAAACTGTGAGACTTAAAAGACACATACTTCACTTACTCAGAGGTTTTTGAACTTCGTCAATGTAAACATACTGAAACAACTAGTTAGCTCCCCAGCTAGAGCTACAAATATCCTAGACCTGGTACTCATGAATATGGGAGGAGGATGCTTCCTCCCATGCATTAACTCCTCCCTGGTAAGATCTGACTACAAAATGATCTCCTTTAATATTAAAACTAACCTATAGCTGCAATCAAACTCCAAATATGTTAAGAACTTTGCTAAGGTTAGTTTACGTCAAACTAAGTGACAGGTTATTAAACCTCCAAACCTCTCTGATCCCAGGTGATACTGAGGCCGAATCTAAGCTGTACACAAAAGCACTGCACAACCACATATATAGCTGCACAGAGGATGCAGTTCCTGTCTGTGTCAAATCTATGATTACTAGCAAAAAGTAAACAATCCTGGTTGACCCCCCTAGCATAAATAGGCTATTTAACAAAATGAATAAATTCTCTCCAAAGTCAGGAAGGAACAGACAAAACAGTGCAAAAAGACCCTCACCAGTCTAAACAAACAAACAAACAAATTAGAGAGCTGGTCAAATCTGCCAAAGCAAACTATGAGGAAAGATAGCCTCCCAGATGAAAGCTAACCATAAGGCTTTTTTTAATTATGTTGGTAACCTCAGGGGAAATGCTCAGCAGTGTGCCGAGTTAATCATGAATGGCAACACTTACACCCAGCCTGAAACTGTAACAAACCTGCTGGCCAACAAGTTCTGTTCAAACTTTTCACCCCATCACCTCCTACCACACCCTAAGAAATACTTGCAACTATTCCCCTACTGGTCATTATGAATGAACAGGTCTTAGCACATTTGCTAAAGCCAAAAACACAGCTTCCATGGGTTCCAACAACATTCCATGAAGCCTGTTAAGCAGCTTAAAACAGGATCTATTAGGGCCACTAGAAATCTTTAACCACAGCCTTTAGACAGGCTTTTTCCCAGAGGAATGGAGGACTGCAATAGTTGTCCTTCTGAACAAAGGTGGCTCATCAACTGACCCATGGAACTACAGACTCATAAGCTTGACCAGTCCTATCTGCAAGGCCATGGAGAGTGTTATCATGGACCCAATAAATAAAGATGTAGAAAATCTCCAGACAGTGGATTAGACCCAATTTGGCTTTATTAAAGGGAGGTCCTGCTTGCTCAATCTGGTAGACTTCTTTGAGAAAGTCACCAGGGCCACGAATGAGGTTAAAATGGTACATACCACTTATCTAAACCTGGTCAAAGCTTTCAATACAATCCCTCACTCAGGGATCAAAGCTAAACTTACTGCATTAGGCATAAACCCCTGCATTGTCAGGTGGATAGCAAATTGTCTCACTGACAGGATACATGTTGTCCAGATAGGCAAATCCATTTCAAGTAAGTAACCTGTTACTAGGGGTGTCCCACAGGGCTCAGTGTTGGGACCCCTACTTTCTGGTGTATACTTCTTTGAAGTGAAGGCCAATATTAAGGGCCTCTGGCTCACCAAGTTTGCTGACAATTGTAAGTTGGGAGCAATCATCAAATCCTCAAATGATGTTTACATCCTACAAACAGACCTAAAAATGACAAACAGCTTGTGCCTAAATCATGGTCTGAGACTAAATACGAAAAAATGCATAATCATATCCTTTCGTAAATCAGATATCCCTGCAAATTATAATATTGATAGCACACCCTTAAAAGTAGACCTAGTGGTGAGGGACCTAGATAGATAGTAACCTAAACTTTGACCACCAGGTAGCTACAGTAATGATGAAATCCTTCTGTGTGATTCAACTTATAAGTAAAGGCATGGCATCAAGGTCACAGGAAGTCAAAGTGCCATTGAACTTAGTCCTGATCAGCCCTGTAATAGACTACAGTGCTCTGTTTTGCATGTACCTAACTAAGCACTTACACCAAATGGAGCAGCCCCAGCGCTTCTCACTAAAGAGATTCAAAGCGTAAGACACATGCTTTATGCTGACAGACTAAAGGCCCTATCCCTTTATGTCTCATATCATTATTGAGAGGTGACTTATGCCTGACCTACAAGGCATTCTCTGAGCCAGTCCTGATGAAAATGTTACATATTTGCAAGAAAATTATATGAGGGTTACACATTCCATGGACCTGAACCTAATCTGTGACTCTAACAGAAATGCTGAAGAGACAGATTCATATCACCAAGGCTACCTCATCTATGGAATAAACTTTCCATCTTTGTAAAACAAACCATGTCCTTCACTCTTTTCAAAAAGAATTTGGATGAAGTTCACTCCTTGAAATATGTTATGCACCTAGTTAACTAATAAAAATCAAATTTTAAAATGCATACTACATATGTAATATCCTTTATTGAAATACACAAACAAGTAATACTGACTGCATAACATATTTCAAGGAGTGAACTTCACACCCTCCACACTGCAAAGTTTCTGCTTGGTTTGTATATTATAAATGCATACAGTTAGTTTCACTTTAAGAAATTATTAATTCTAGCTAATGATGTTAATGATATGATTGTTAGGCTATGTACATGATGTGTATTATTGGCATTTTAGATTAAATTCTCCATGACAAAGTGAGTTGCCCAAGCACCAGGAATGATTACAAAATATCTCTGCTTCCTTCAGCTGATGGTGTGTGTTGTTTGTCTCCTGTTATAGTTCAAGAGGTGAATATAATTCTATAATCTCCACTGTTCTAGTATACTGATCACCTCTGTGAATCACTGCAAAAATATACAACGTTTTACAATTAGCTTTACTTTCTATTTGGCTTGATAACATTGAACCTAATGTATCTGCATTATAATCATGCACTATTCTGTTCTTCAAATTTGAATGTAGTATCTGTAGGTATTCTTTCTTTACTGAGGCACGTTTCTTAACAATATGTTCCTCAATTTATAGGAGGTAATTCTTCCTAAACTCCTTAATGCTTCTCATATTGCTGTGACTTTTTTTTTTCTTTCGTTTGTGCCCTTCCTTTGAAATTATTCTTCTGGGCCAACATATAAACTTTAAATACCCTCATACCTTCAAAAGTTGGAAGTTCTTACCACCATCCTTCTAAAAATAGTCAATGGCTTCCTTTATTTCTTGAATGAGTGCAGTGTCTTTAAAATACATAGTACAGACATCTCTCATATACTAAATATCAGTTTAACCCCACTCCGCATTGTAATATACTGGGGTGTGTGAGCTGAGCAAATACTAGGTAATATCCATAACTACTGAAATATATCAGTTATATTCCTCAATGCCAAAGTCAAATCACTTCTCAAAAATGTTCTTATCCTTCAGATAAATATGTATTGTAAGGTACTTGGTACTTAAAAAACTCTTGGATTTGCCTAGACGAACTTAAAAAGTATAGTTTTGAAGGAGATGAAACACTTCTGTGCACTTTTGATGCATTTTCGTTGTATACATCTATTGAGCAAACTGAAAGGCTTGAGTTTATGAGATTATATTTAATTAAGTTTGGACATTCTTTAACTCATTCACTCCAATGGAGCTCAGGAAGGTTACACAGTAACTTCCAATGGGTCGGAACCTAAGCCTTTTGAGAGAATCAAATTATGTCCTTACATTTCAAACAAATGTTTGTATCACTGGAACCATAGGGGTTATGAACTAAGTATAAATGTTAAACCCTTCAGCACAAATTATTTTTATAGTGTTACTATTCTTTAGGGTCTATGTCTTAAACTGAATTTTATAAGTGACAGTAAGCACAGTAACTATTTATTTTGTAAACAACTTAGAATATCTCAGCAACCACTCAAGTTACACACATACTGTCAGCAGCATTTTATTCATCTAGGTGAGGGCCTGTGTTACTTGTTGGCTGAGATATTTAGAAAATGTGAAAATTGTATCTGTGTAAATTAATATCACAAAAACAACAGTTAATATCTCTTTACCTGCACTAGACAGAAGTCAAATATTACTGCAGTTGAGTTTGCCATCATGTAAGCTTTAAGATGAAATATTTTAAAACCTTGCACATAACATGGTTTTGGAATTATTGATGCAAATATGAATAAGCAATATTTGGCACCTAGAGGTGTCAGTAGGAGGTAACTGTAGATGCACGTGGAGGAGTCACTCGGATGTAATGTGTTAAGGCAAGACATTTTTATTTGCCAGTTGATGGAATTAGTGTTAAGTAATAAGTTTTTATGTTTGGTGAGGGGATATACCAGCAAATTAGAGGAGTAGCAATGGGAGCTCATGTAGCTCCAGTTTTTGCTAATTTAGTTATGTGTTGGTGGGAACAAGAATTTCTGAAGAAGAATTTCTGAAGAAGCTGTCTTATTTTAAGTATGTATAATTCTACAAAAGATATATTGATGATTTGTTTTTTTATATGGGCAGGTAATAGGGATGAATTGTGTGAATTTTTCTCCCAAATTAGCAATACTGCACTTTGGCTTAAATTTATGGAATGCAGTATAGGAGTTTTGGCACATTTTTTAGATGTTGAAATTCTAATGGATGTTAGTGGAAAGAAATTAATCAGTACCATTTACAGAAAGGAAACTTTTATGAATAATTATTTGCATTATGACAATTTCTACCCGGAATGTTTAAAGTTAAATATTTTAAAGGGCAAATTATTAGGATCAGTAGAATGACTAGTGACAATATCTTTCTTAAAGAAGCTAACATCCTGAAACAACTTATTTTGGAATGTGGGTATCTTTTAGAAGAATTACCTAATATTTCAGACTATGTGAGTATACATAGAAATGGTAAGTTTCCACCTATTATTAAGGCATGTTTTCCCCCTAATAAACGTGAACGTCAAGGGTCTTGTCAGACAGAAGTGTTGAAGTGCTCAGTTCCCTTTCCTATGAGTATTGATAGGTCACAGATTAAGAAAGTGATAGATAATAATTGGAAAATAATTATGGGAAATCAAGATTTGAGTGATATTTTAGGTGTTAAACCTAAGTTTATTTACAAAAAGACCAAAAATTTAAAGTAGCTTCTTGAAAGTTCAGCAGTTACCACCTACAAGAAAGATGAGAATAGAAACGTAGGTACTTTTCCCTGTCAGAAATATTCACAGTGTAGGTTTATAATGGAAACTCATAGTTGTTATTTTAAACATTTAGATTTTGTATTATTTTCTAAAGGCAGATTTAACTGCCAAAATGATGAACTTGTATATTTAGCTGTGTGTTCTAACTGTGACCATTTTTATATTGGGAAGACTATTCAAAGGTTAACAGATAGGGTAAGAGAACACCTTCTGGCTATTAAAAAGAAGGACAGTACCAACCCATTAGCTAAACATGTGCTACAATGCAAGCATTTTAGGAAGTTTTTGTTCTTTGTAGTTGAGGTAGTTGGTAAGGATAGATTTGTAGGGTCTATTAATAGTTATTTAGGGTTTTTAAAATTGAAATGGCAGCTATTCCTGAGGGCAGATTTTACTCCAGGTCTGAATGATAAAATATCTGTCTGAAGTTATTTAAAGTGTGTGAATTTTGAAATGGTGTATTTGTGATTATTGATGTTTGGTAGATTTATATATACATTTCCATAAAAAAAAAGATGTTTTTTATGTTATGAAATGATCGTTCTACTATAATTGTGATTGTTTTTTAACCAGAAGTGATGTCATAATGAGAGTATAAAAAAGAGGCAGGTGTATGTTGTTCTTTTGTTCTGAGGAAGTTCTGTATTAAATAGACTGAAAGCACTTAACTTATGTGCTCTGGTCCGGTGTCTTTTTTAGTGTTTCAGTTTGTAGTGTAAGGTATCATGACTGAAAAGCTACCACATACTGATCAAGGAATTTTTTTCTCATAAATTCATGCAAATAACAGGCATAGAGACTATTTGAAATAGAAATTACCTTGTTTGATTTATCTACTGCATTACTGACACTTCATGGAACTAAGTATTCTCAGGGCAGCTCTACAACAGCCACTTGTAAAGCAGTTAAAATTCTCTGTAATGAGTAAAAGTGGCATAAATCAATGTGGCTTAACATTCCTTTCCACTACATCTGTACTGTGTACATAAATATCTAGCACTTTAAGCCAGTCCAAGCTCTATTTCAAGTCTAACTACAGAGAACTTAAACTGTTACAGCCTGCTTCCTTTCTTCTGAAAGATTATAAAATACTTTATTGTTCTTTTGTATTCCTTTTAGACCAGTTCTTGAAATGTTGCTATTTTACATGGACTTCCAGTGTACAGAAAATGTCTACCTGCTGCAGTTCAGATTCTGAAGCAGATTAGATGATTGATTATTCACCCCATCCATACTTAGAGAGAAAATCTTCCAGACATCATCCTTTCTCATCCTTAAGTCCATCATTTACTAATATACTGATCTTCTTGCCCCATACCACCCAGATACAAAATGTCCCCCACACATACACACGCAAAAAATCCACCCCCTTAGAACAGATCATCTATCTCAGACACATCCTGAATTGAGATGACAGGTAAGAAGAAGACTGATCCAGTAAACTGTATTTAGAATATAAGTGAGGGCAAATTCACCTTAATAGGCTCCCTGGTATTACTTATAATCCTTAATGCCTTTTACTCCAGTTCCGTTTCTTCATTAACAATAGAAACTAACTGTTGTCCGTTATACTTTACTGCTACAATTGCAGGATACTGGAAAACCAAATTAATTAGGTTAATACAAAGCTGTTCCTAGTTTCTTTCAACAAATGTATTTGTTTCTTTACTTCATTTACTTTCTGTAAATGCAAATTAGTTGCTGCTCCACTGAAATCCTCGGACAACTCGTAATGTTGGCTTCTCACTTTTTATTGCTCATGGATACAAAATAATCTGTTATTATTAATTACTTGCATGCTCCATGCATCACAGCTGTCCTGAATACTATGCAGTCCAAATCTGGTCACTTTGTAAAATGATGTCCTATTGGTATCTCATCTGAAGAAGAGAAGTAGACCTGACATCATTCCAGGCTTATCGTGTACCTGTTACTCTTAAAGTATAAATCCTAGATCTAGTGTTCACATGTATACATCCTTAATTATCTTAGTCTCTTCAAAGGAGTTCACCAGCTCTTCTTGTTGAACCTTTGAGATTTGTAATGCTTTTTCATCAAGGTTATATTTATGTGCAAGGTAGTCTAATTGCTCAAAGAATTCTCTGAGTACTCAGTTTCAACCCTGAAATATCTTTAGCTGCTAACTGAAAAGTTTTCATTTTCTCAGACATCTCTTTCAGTTTTGTCATTAATATTTGCACCCTTAGAACTAGAGAAGAGGGTCCACCCAAATATTCTTGTCATCTAGAGCAGATTTACTTAATGATTGTATGTTCTGCATAACTAATGGATGCCAATCCGATGGGGAATTCTGTAAGCCTATAGAGGTTTTTTTTCCTCAGTTTGTCAGAGGCTCACATCTATTCCCTTAATGACTTTATGTAAGTTAGTATTTTCACAATCAGCTGATACCCAGCATGTCCTGTTTATTGTGGTGACAAGGTTTAGGTCCCTAGAGCATGTAGCTCGGAGGGATTGGGATTTCTTTAGGTGTAGCATGTCCAACAGCTCTGGGTTTGATATAGCTTTATATGTTAGGCAGAGATCACCTTGGAGTAGGCGATATACTACAGAGTAAAGCTAGAGTTTTTTGAGATGGTCAGTGTAGGGCATCTGTTTGAGGCCAGTAATCCTATTTGTGAGGTACTTCTGTGGCCTTTCCAGCTGCTGCAGATGACTTGTGAGGTACATTCCAAAAGGGGCGCTGTACTCTATAATGGGTCTAATGAGTGCTGAGTAGAGGGGAACAATGACCTCTTTTTTCCTGGATGACAACCCTTTTGTGATGAGGTGTGCCACATAGAAGGATTTCCTGACTACTGTGGCGATGTGATTATCAAAGGAGAGACTTCTGTCCACCTGGGTCCCAAGGTCTCTTATCACACATTCGGCATTAAGTGAACTACCATTTATGTGGTAGTTCATGGGTACAGAGTTTTTACAAAATGGGATGACAATGCACTTTTTGGCACTGAGCTTGAGGCCATGCCTCTGACACCAGGCATCTGTCTCAGTGAGGCCCTTCTGTAGGATGTCCACATCATTTGGGGACTCAACTATAGCTCCTAGTCCGCAGTCATCTGTGAACTTCATTAGCCAGAGGCCTTCTGTGTTAGCCTGTACTTCAGAGAAGTAGATACCAAACAGGAGAGGTCCCAGGACTGAACCCTGTTGCACTCCACTTATCACTGGTTTGAAGTCAGATTTGGAGTCTGCAACTTTTACAGTGTGGGTTCTGTCAGTGAGCCATTTGGCAACTCATCTCATGCTGTAAGGATTTATACCTAGTTTAGTGAGTTTAGCTATAATTCCAAACTGGGGTATGGTGTCAAAAGCCTTGGTGAGGTCAAGATAGGCTGTGTGGACCACCTTACCCTCATCTATGGCTTTGGCCACTGCCTCAAAGAAGTCGATCAGGTTCAGAAGGCACAATCTGCCTTTCACAAACCCGAACTGGGTGGGGTTCAGAGTTTGGAGATTACTGATGTCTTTATTTGTTCCATGATGATACATTCCATGGCCTTGCAGACCAGGCTAGAAAGGCTAATAGGGCGATAGCTCCCAGTATCAGTGGTGGCTCCCCATTTGTCGAGTGTGATAACTGTTGCTGTGCACCATTGAGTGGGCACAAAGCCTGACGTTAGACTATGATTGAACATGGTGCATAGGTGGGGAGCCAGTTTGTTCTGAAGTTCGTGTAAAATGCAGCCTGAATTGTTGTCCAGTCCCATGGATGCTGTGCTTTTGGTTTTAGAGAGTGCAACTTTTAACTGCATAGATGTGATTACAGGGACTCTGCATTCTTCCTGTATAGGTATGGGCCCTTTGGTGGTGAGAGGGGGGTAAAGTTAGCTTTGAAGCTATCTCCCAGGATGTTGGCAATATCAGTTGGTTCTGTAATTTTTGTGTTGTTGTGCTGTAACTCAGAGCAGATCTGGGTGTTGCCATTGAGATTCTTGACATAGCTATAGAATGCTTTGTGGTTGCCCTTAGAATCAGTGGTAATTTTGTTTTCATAGCTAGCTTTGGAGGATCTTATAAGGGATCTCCTTCTTACTGAGGCTGACCAGGGAGCTCCTTCACTCATGGGATTTTGCTGTCTTTTGCAACAGTTTCTTCCATCTGTTATAGAGTTTGTTTATGGCAGGGGACCACCAGATTGGCTTCCTTTTTTTGGAGGATAGCATCTTGGTTCTGTTTGGGATAGCACGATCCATACACTCGTGTAAGTGCTTATAGAGTGTATTTGTGTAGAATTCAGCAGTCATGACTGCATTGTCCCTCTGCATGGGTGTCATGAAATTCACCACTTCTGTCTTAAGAAGCATGAAGTTGGCTTTGGAGAAATTTTTTACTGTGGTTTCCTTAATGGTGTGTAGGGGCAGGATGCGGATATCTAGGATAATTAATTTAAGGTCGGATATGACCAAAGAGGAGATGACTTCAGGTGTGGAACTCCAGTCACTCATCTTGGTAATGACTAGGTCTAGGATATTGTTGCCCCTGGTGGAGGTCTGGATAAGCTGATCCAAGGCATTGGAATTTATGAATTCCAGAAAGCGTTGAGCGAAGGAGTTGCTACATGAGTAGTTTTCCCAGTTAATGGTGGGGTAGTTGAAATTGCCCATTATTAGGGTGTTTGGTTGATCCCTAATATTTTCCAGTATATCAAGAAAAGAGGAGTGGGAATCCTGGGGCATGGTGGGGGATCTGTGGCAAGCTACAATTTGGATTGCAGTTTTGACCAGAATTAGTTGCACTTGGATAACCTCGGATGCATTATGCTGCACAACTAGCCTGGAGGTGTGGATATCCTTAATGAATATGGACACACCTCTGCCTTTGGTGTTCTGGTCCAGGTTAGATGGCCGAAAAGTGTGGTATGAGTTATAGGCTGGTAATGCAGGGGTGCTTTCTAGAGCCTTGAACCAGGTCTCAGTCACTGCACAGATATCGATGTTCTCCATTTTAAGGAGTGCCTCGAGTGAGTGCATTTTGAGATTTAGACGTCTAGCATTGAGTAGCATTACCCTTAGTTTTTGCTTGCCTGTTCCTGTTACTGTGGTGAATTTGTCATTTGAACCTTGCCTAAAATAGGCACTATAGGGGTGGCAAGACCCTTAGTCAGTATCCGGAATCCCAGGGAAGACAGGTGCAAGCCATCTTTAGCAAAGCATCGTGGTATGTCGACCATGTCATCCCAGGCAGACAGATACTGGATCCCCTTAGAATGACACCAGAAGCTTAGCCAATTTTGGAATTAAAATAGTTATTTCAGAATGGGTGCTACAGTAAGACAGTGGTTAGCACTGTTGTCTTACAGTGTTTACTTCTCCAGTTCACTTGGCAGTGGTTAGCATTGTTGTCTCACAATGATTACTTCTCCAGTTCATTTCTCTCATGAGGTGTATTCTGTATAAAATTTGCATGTCATTCATGTGTCTGTGGGGAATTGTTCTGGATTTCTGTTTTTTGCCCACATCTGAAAAATGTGTTGTAAAAATACAGGATTTGTAAAGGAACAGATGGTGTCCCAAGATACCTATAGCTCTGTTTGCTAAGTGAAAGTGAGTGAGTGTGAGCATTCAGGGTGCCACATTTGCAAACAGTTCCTCTGCTTTGTACCAAGTGAGTACTTACAGAATCTCTGATTCCTATGTGATAGTGAACTGGGCTGAGCTGGTAAATGGAGAATGAATGATTTCAGAAAGACATCCCATGCATGTTACACATGGTGTTGCTTAAGAATGTCTTCTGTCTCAGTTAAAAATACGTTGAAAGTGCTTTGTCTGGAGCCATAACAGATCAGACCACTTGTATATACTTTTTTTCACCATTTGGGTATGCCTTTATTTGACGATATAGTGTAGCTGATGCCATTGATTGTATCATCTATAGAGCAGCCATTAGGTGGTGGCTGCAATCCTTCTAAAATATCAAGGTCGGGCAACACATATTTTGGAACATCAAAGACTCTTCAGAACCAAAGACTGATGGTCTTGGTCTTCATTGCATTTCTGACTTTTTATAAATATGGAGGAAATAGTTAAACATTAAAATGTGTGAATAGGATTGGAGGTTAGCATAATGGTTAAGGAGTTCACCTCTCGAACACAAAGCACAGGATTTAATTCTCACCTTTGAAAGGGATATTGGCTAAGCTTAAAATGATTCAAGAGGGCAGTTAGCCTCATACTTTACCTGTAAACCTATTACATGTGAACCTATATGCAACTATTTGATAGATAACTCCAAAATATGCACACTATAAACTGAGATATTTCAAAACATATATCACCAGGCATGCGGCTATATCCATCCACTCAGTTTAAACCATTAATATGGTAAAACACACATGAGTTCATTCACGTGGACACATTAAATATTTAAATATTACAATCTCACTCAATTGAATATCGACACTCTTAAAATAGATTAAAAACACAAAAAATAATAAAAAATAAAATAAAAATTTGACCTTTGAAACATAATACATTAGATATTCAACCCATTATAAATTCAGTGCCTGCACTTTCTAAACATATTAAAAAGAGAACTTAATTTAAACCTGGTGGATTAAACACCTACAATCTAACATGTTATTCCAGTTCCTTAAATTCAAGTTTCTATTTCCAGTGCATTCCTCTAGGGTCATTTGATATTTTTTTCCAATACTGTAAAAACAAAAACATGATCTAGCCACAACAAAATATGCCTGTAAAAGGCATTAGTATTTCTTTCATTGTCTATGCCAGTGGTTCCCAATTTTTTTAGATTCTCGGCTCCCTTGCTGAATCCAGGTTTTCCCAAGCCCCCACCCCCATAGCACGCATAAAGTACATATTTCATTCATTTATTTATTTGTTTGACATTTGTTTAATGAGGCTGCCCGACTGGACTAGGACACCTGGGGAGAAAAGCTCAAAAGTACAATAAAAAGACAATTACAAAAAAAAAAAAAGTGTACATTCTGCTTAACATGGTGGTGCTACGGTAGCGTTGTCGCCTCACAGTAAGACGCTGACCAGTTCGACTCTCAGCTAGAGCGTGTTCTGCATGGAGACATGCGTGAATGGGCGTACCTTCATTGAAGGTTGGGCTTTAGGCTGGCAACTCAGCATGTAAAAATCAACTGCCAATCATTAGCAGACCGGAGTTCCGCTGTGGCGACCCCTAACCGGGAAAAGCCGAAAGACACAACAACAACAACATTCTGCTTAACAGCATAACACTGATCTAGTATGGTTGAGAGGTAAGGAAACCTAATGGCAGCATTATTAACTTTAAGTTTATAAGAGCAATATTTAAAATCTGTCCCTATTATTTGACTCTGTCCAGCATACCTGTCAACTGTTACACAGATGTAGCCAGAAAAGGATAGTCGGTAATCAGACCTCATAATACTATCCCAACCCCACTTAACATTAAAAACACTCCTAGAAACGTTGCCCAGTAAATACTTCTAAAATGTATACATCATTTTCACTCATTGCCCCCTAAAGCCATGCTTTTTTACTTTATCATTATTATATATCTTTTTAAGAAAACTACTCCTGTATTTCTTCATGCTGTGCAAAGAACTCTAGTGCTAACAGTTTAGACCAGACCCACTTTATCATCAAACCTACTTGTTAATTTCACCATAAGCTTTTTTTTATCTTAAGGTCACTAGAATATCCGAGTACTGACAAGAAAAACAGAAATTATAAACGCTGGATAAAAAATAGCATACATTTCCAACAATGTGTTCACATCTCTTCCTTAAGTAAATCCAACAAGACCTGAAAACTTTGTGTGCAGTAGGATGAAGCTGTACTGACCTGCTCAGCAACTAAATTTCCAAATAAATATTTGAGAATAAGAATTTTACAGCCAGATGTGTCATCTGTCCAGATATGTATGTATGCACGTGTGTGTGTGTGTGTGTGTGTGTGTGTGTGTGTGTGTGTGTGTGTGTGTGTGTGTGTGTGTGTGTGTATACATATGAACCATGTGAATGAGCCAGTGGTAAACATTACTCAAACCGCTGAATCACTTACAAACGCCTTCTACCAGCACCTACAGGACTGCATGGATCAGGCAATCCCAAACAAAACTAAGACTCTTTGTACCAAAGGCAAGCGTCCAGTCTGGTGGACCCCAGCCATAAACAAGCTCTACAACAAAAGGAGGAAGCTACTACAAGATAGAGCAAAATCCTTGAAAGGTAAGACACCTTTGATCATTATAAGTAAAAAACTAAGAGCTCTCATAAAATCATCCAAGGCTAATTTTGAGAAAAAAATCGCCAAGGACACAAAAGACAATCATAAAGCCTTCTTTAGCTATGTTAGAAACCTAGGAGGAAACTCCCAGATATGCTCAGAATTAGTCCAAAATGATGTGAAGATTACTGAACCTACAAACATTGCCAACATACTGGCTGACAGGTTCAGTGCAAACTTCTCCCCCCCATCCCCCCCAAAAGGAGGGATATCTATACCAGAGGATTGTATCCCCCCAAACATCTCCAACGCCCAGGTGAGAACTGCTCTCTCCAAGGCAAAAAACACAGCATCCATGGGACCGGATGGTGTTCCCGGCTGTGTGCTCCACGAACTCAATGAGGAATTAAACCCACAGTTAGGACAGCTGTTTAATCTTAGCATCACCTCAGGATACGTACCCAAGGAGGTGGCGCACGGCGACTGTGGTCCCACTTCACAAGGGCGCTGCCTCCACCGACCCTGGAAATTACCATCCCATTAGCTTAACAAGCCTTATCTGCAAAGCCATGGAGAGGATCATAATGGAACTCATAAATAAAGACATAGGGAACTTGCAGACTTTGGATCCAACCCAGTTTGGCTTTGTCAAAGGCAGATCATGCCTTTTAAACTTGGTTGACTTTTTCGAAACAGTCACCAAGGCCATTGATGAGGGAAAGGCAGTCCATACAGCCTACCTCGACCTGGCAAAGGCCTTCGACACAATACCCCACTCAGGTATCATCGAAAAACTCATCAGCTTGAATGTAAACCCATACATCACAAGATGGGTTGCAAACTGGCTAAGTGACAGAACCCACAGGGTCAGAGTTGCTGGAGCCATGTCAGACTCAAAGCCTGTCACAAGTGGTGTACCACAGGGCTCAGTCCTGGGTCCACTCTTGTTCGGCATCTACTTTTCTGAAGTACAAGCAAACACAGGAGGGTTATGGCTGACAAAGTTTGCAGATGACTGCAAACTGGGCGCCATAGTCGAAAACACTTCTGACACAGATATCCTTCAGAAGGGCCTCACAGAAATGGATAACTGGTGCCAGAGCCATGGCCTAAAGTTAAACACCAAGAAATGCATAGTCATACCCTTCGGGAAAAACAAGGTTACCCCTAGCTACCATATAGGTGGCAATCCACTGAGCACAGAAGAAGTCATCAGGGACCTGGGGACCCAGGTTGACACTAGCCTTCGTTTGACACTCATGTTGCTAAAGTAGTCAGGAAAACCTTCTACATTGCCCACCTGATCATGAAGGGATTCACGTCTAGATCAAGGGAGGTCATCGTCCCCCTGTACTCATCACTCATTAGACCTATGATTGAGTACAATGCCCCATTCGGAATGTATCTGACCCGACACCTGCAGCAGCTGGAAAGGCCCCAAAAGTTCTTCACCAAGAGGATAAAGGGTCTCAAAAATATGTCTTATGCTGCCCGACTGAAAGAACTCCAGCTCTATTCAGTCTCATACCGCTTGCTCAGAGGTGACCTGTGCCTGACATATAAGGCCATGTCAAATCCAGATTTGATGAATATGCTTCACCTCAAAAAATCTAGATCCCTCAGAACCACAAGGGTGGGAGACTTAAACCTTGACACGGTTATTAATAGGACGTGCTGGAGGGACAGATTCATCACCCAGAGACTCCCTATGCCGTGGAACAAAATCCCGGTACATGTGAGGCAGAGCACCTCGCTGGCCTTGTTCAAGAGGAATCTTGACCAATGGATGGGAGATCGCAGATATACCCCAGGGATTACTTCAGTGTCACTGCTTGACAGAGGCACAGCAAAATAATAGGCATAGTTTTATTCAAACTAAAGGGGTGGCGAAAGCCATATATCTATGGGCTAGGCTTATAAATGCCCTAGGGCAGATAGCCTAGTATGAACCTATGAACCTATGAACAGCACAGAAAAACAAATTTATTTAAGCATCTTTTCATTACAGGACACAGTACACAGCCAAACATACAAATATCCAAGATGACATTTGCTTTAACCCAAACACCATACTATAGCTGGACTGTTAGCAAAAGAAATTCAGACAGCATGAAATGTGTGACAGAATTTTACAAGTCCTGCTTCTGAAAACTTTCCTGGAGCTGTATTTCAGGACAAAGAGCTGGGTCAACACTCCGCACAGGCTGTCGAATCATCTCACACTTCTGCAAACCTTGCTCTGTTGTTAACAATAGGTGTTACTTGATCATGGCAAATGCAACCTTGAAAATCAGTAAGTTAAAAAATGCAGTGCATAAAAAAAATTAAAGAGCAACCAATCGCAAAACACAAGCTTACCTCTACAACACGCTAGTTTTACAGCACTGATAAATACTTCTCTTTAAAGTAGATCAGCAAAGCATAACATAGTAGTTAATAGTACTACACTTCCTTTTGAAAGATATTCAGTTTTAAAAAACATTTTGCTCACCTTGTTTGCTGTCACAACAAAGTACTGCAAGTTTTGTAGGAAACTGATGTCCCCAGGTATGGAGCTTAATGACATTCTTACTGACAAACAGCATGGTTTCCAACCCGGGCTATCCAATTTGTACACTTACAAATACTATTTATAACAATATGAACCAAGGCAAACATAATGGTGCTATGTTTACAGACCTCAAAAGGGCATTTGAATGTATGGAACATAGTCTATTGCTTCTCAAACTCAAAAAGTGCAGTTTCTCTGATGAGATCTGCTCCTGGTTTAGAAACTACCATCATAATAAGCATTGATGCAACCAACCCTAATCCTCTGCTTAACAATGTAGAAGTTCAAGGTTTGGGAAATTACTACTTCTGTGATCTCTTATTGAAAAGTACCTTCCTCAGAAGTTCCACAATCTTAACACCCTACTAAATGTCAATGACATTGTCACTGTGCAGCTAACTCTCAGACTGAAACAGCAGATGCTTAACAGAATTGACTAACCTTCTATAGAACTGGATGTGCACCACCACACTAACTGAATACTATAATGGCCATCAACATAAGGCTGACTACTACAGCACCACTAAAAATTTTAGATCTTACTCAGCTGGAGCTATCCTTGATACTTAGAAATATTTCACCTTAATATTAGACCAAACTTTACCTTTCCTGCTACATGTTGAAACTGCAGCACAGAAGATACTCACCCAGCTTAAAGTTGCATTTAAAATATCCCACATGTTAAGCAAACAAGAAAGGCATGACATAGCAATCAATGTCCCATTTCAGGCTGGTATACTCACTCCCAGTCATTGCTCTATACTCTCAACAAAACATGCATAGCCTCCATTAAGTCAGACAAAAACAATCCTACACTTTATTCATCTGATCCAGTCATATAAGCACCACATGCAACTGGTTAAAAGTTAACGCAAGAGCTAGTACCTACCTCTTCGACAATGCCCACACTTTAAAAGCTCAAGCTATAATCTCAGGAACACAGAATTACTTAATGTCTAGCCTTAGGTTATTGTGGCTTAAATCCCAGAAGTGCAGTTTACAACAAAAAAAAGCTGAACAGGAATCTTTTTGATTTGGTTGCGGTTTAAGGCAGGTAAGACGATGTAGGTGCCACCACCATGGAGTATATATCTACTTGTTCCCAGCTAAACATTTGGAATGTTGAGCAGCCGGAAATGGACACAAGCTCGATTCCAACAGGCTGGCAGTCATCTTATGGAGATGAAATCATTACGTGCATGATGACGTCAGCTCAAAAAGCCAGGATTTAATTTTTTAAAAACTAAAAGTGCCGGCAAATAAGAGGTGTCACACTTATTAGTTCGCAGTGCCCCTGTGAGGAAGCCGTGGCTCCCCAAGGGTGCTGTGGTGCACACTTTGGGAACCCCTGGTCTCTGCCATTAGTATATAGGCAAACACATTCACAGAGCATGCTCTCCATTTCACAAGATAAAATGCATCACATTTAACATATTGGCCTAGGTCCCCCACCCCCTTGGTCTTTAGTTAACATTTTGACTATCATTAATAATTTTAATATAATAACACTGTTCACATACATTACATTTAAGCATACCTAAGTTTCTGTGTGTATAACAGTTAGGTATAAACTCTTCCTTTAATCCTAGTTTTTTAAAATTCAAACCTTTCCTGAAAATGAACTGTGGTTTTACATCCAGCTTTTTGGACAAACCATCATAGGTTAAAACATCCCAATTCTGAGTTATAATATCTATAACAGTAGGAGTATCAACATTGTAATTCATAATCATTTTTACTCCCAATTATATTAGAAAATTTGTCCATTTGCTTTAATACCTAATCATTGCCAGCAAAGGGACAATATATGTCATTACCCCTTTTAGCAATCACTAAATGGTAGGAATTCAAAATGAATTTTAAGGGATAACCTGTCTTCAAAAGCATGTTAAAACATGTTATCCATTAGAAACCATCCTTGTCACTCTTGTCATCTGATCCTTAACCAATATTCTTTTTTAAAGAAAATGTTTTATTAATTTAATATATAGGTTCATAGGTAGATACTAGGCTATTGGCCCTATATAAGCCTAGCCAAAAAGGTACCCTGGCTTTCGCCACCCAAAAAAATTATTTTCCTGTATCCCTGTCAAGCAGAGTCACAGAAGTGATCCCCGGGGTGAATTTCCTATCTCCCATCATATCATCAAGATTTTTCTTGAAGAGTGCTAATGAGGAGCTTTGTTTGTTATAGATAGGTAGTTTTTTCCAGAGTATGGGAAGTCTCTGGAATCTATCCCTCCAGCATGTTCTGTTAATTGTGGTGATAAGATTTAGGTCCCTAGAACATGTAGCTTGGAGGGATTGGGATTTCTTTAAATGGAGCATGTCCAACAGCTCTGGGTTTGACATAGCTTCATATGTTAGGTAGAGATCGCCTCTGAGTAGGCGATATGCAACAGATTAAAGCTGGAGTTTTTTGAGACGGTCTGCGCAGGGCATCTGTTTCAAGCCAGTAATCCTCTTTGTGAGGTATTTCTGCGGCCTTTCTAGTTGTTGTAGGTGTCTTGTGAGGTACATACTAAAAGGGGCGTTGTACTCTATAATGAGTCTAATGAGTGATGAGTAGAGGATAACAATGACCTCTTTTTCC
This sequence comes from Protopterus annectens, assembly GCF_019279795.1. NCBI lineage: Eukaryota > Metazoa > Chordata > Ceratodontiformes > Protopteridae > Protopterus > Protopterus annectens. Next base: position 1,429,204,424 of record NC_056732.1, on the reverse strand, counting down.
TGGATGAGAAACCTTTTATGATGAGGTGTGCCACGTAGAATGATTTCCTGACTACTGTGGCAATATGATTATCAAAGACTACTGTCCACCTGTGTCCCAAGGTCTCTTATCACACTTTCAGTGTTAAGTAGACTACTGCCTATGTGGTAGTTCATGGGTACAGAGTTTTTATGAAAAGGGATGACAATGCACTTTTTGACATTGAGCTTGAGGCCATGGCTTTGAAACCAGGCATCTGTCTCATTAAGGCCCTTTTGTAGGATGTCCACATCATTAGGAATTTTGATTATGACTCCTAGTTTGCAGTCATCTGTGAACTTCATTAGCCAAAGACCTTCTGTGTTAGCCTGTACTTCTGAGAAGTAGATACCAAACAGGAGAGGACCCAGGACTGAACCCTGTGGTACTCCACTTGTCATTGGTCGGAAGTTGGATTTGGAGTCTGCTACTTTCACAGTTTGGGTTCTGTCAGTGAGCCAGTTGGCAACCCATCTTGCGACATAGGGATTTATACCTAGTTTAGTGAGTTTATCTATAATTTCAGTGTGGGGAATGGTGTTGAAAGCCTTGGCGAGATCTAGATAGGCGGTGTGAACCACCTTACCCTCATCTACGGCTTTGGTGACCACTTCAAAGAAGTCTATTAGGTTTAGAAGACATGATCTGCCTTTTACAAACCCAAACAGGGTGGGGTCCAGAATTTGGAGATCACCAATGTCATTGTTTATAAGTTCCACGATGATATATTCCATAGCCTTGCCGACCGGGCTTGTCAGGCTAATGGGGAGGTAGTTCCCAATGTCTGTGGTGGCTCCCCCTTTGTGGAGTAGTATAACCATTGCTGTGCACCATTCAGTGGGCACAAAGCCTGAGGTGAGGCTAGGATTGAGCATGGTACTTAGGTGGGGTGCCAGTTCGTTCCATAGTTTGTGTAGAGCACAGCCTGGAATGCTGTCAGGTCCCATGGATGCTGTGTTCTTGACTTTGGAGAGTCTGGTTTTTACCTGTGCAGCTGTGATTACAGGAATTTTGTATTTTTCTGGTATAGAGATGGGCCCTTTAGGGGGTGAGAGGGGGGTAAAGTTAGCACTCAGCCTATCTGCCAGGATGTTGGCAATACCAGTTTGTTCTGTATATTTAGTGGCGTTGTGCTGTAACTCAGAGCAGATCTGAGTGTTGCCATTGAGATTCTTGATATAGTTATAGAATGCTTTGTGGTTGTCTTTAGAATCAGTGGCGATTTTATTTTTGTAACTAGCTTTGGAGGATTTTATGAGGGATCTCAGCTTTTTACTGAAGCTGACCAGGAAGTTCCTCCAATCATGGGATTTTACTCTTTTTTTTGCAACAATTTCTTCCTTCTGTTATAGAGTTTGTTTATGGCAGGGGACCACCAGATTGGCTTCCTTTTTTTGGAGGATAGCATCTTGGTTCTGTTAGGGATTGCACGATCCATGCACTCATGTAAGTACTTATAAAGTGCATTTGTGTAGGATTCAGCAGTTGTACCTCTATTGTCCATCTGCATGGGTGTCATGAAGTTTGCAACTTCTGTCTTAAGAAGTGTAAAGTTGGCTTTGGAGAAAGTTTTTACGGTGGTTTCCCTAATGGGGGGTGGGGGCGGGATGTGGATGTCTTGGGTGATTAGCTTGTGGTCGGATCTGACCAACAAGGAATTGACCTCTGGTGTGGAACACCAGTTGCCCATGTTGTTAATGCTCAGGTCTAGGATATTGCTGCCCCTGGTGGGGGTGTGGATAAGTTGATCCAAGGCGTTGGAGTTTATGAATTCCAGAAAATGGTGAGCAAAAGAGTTGGTACATGAGTAGTTTTCCCAGTTAATGGTGAGGTAGTTGAAATTGCCCATTATTAGGGTGTTAGGTTGTACCCTAATATTTTCCAGTGTATCAAGAAATGTGGAGTGGGAATCCTGGGGCATGGTGGGGGATCTGTAGCAAGCTACAATTTGGATTGCAGTCTTGCCCAGAGTTAGTTGCACTTGGACAATCTCGGATGCATTATGCTGAGCAACTAGCCTGGAGGTGTGGATATCCTTAATGAATATGGACATGCCTCCACCTTTAGTGTTTCGGTCCAGGTTAGGTGGCCAAAAAGTGTGGTATGAATTATAGCCCGGTAATGCAGGGGTGCTGTCTGGACCTTGACCCAGGTCTCTGTCACTGCACAGATGTCAATGTTCTCCATTGTTAAGGAGTGCCTCGAGTGAGCGCATTTTGAGGTTTAGAATTCTAGCATTGAGTGGTATTACCTTCAGATTTTGCTTACTTGTACCTGTTATAGTGGTGAGTTTGTTATTTGAACCTCACCTAAAAAAGGTACTATAGGGGTGGCAAGAGCCTTAGCTAGTATCTGGAATCCCAAGGGTGACAGGTGCAGGCCATCTCTGGCAAAGTATTGCGGTCTGTCAATCATGTCATTCCAGGCAGACAGATACTGGATCTCCTCAGATTGACATCAGTAGCTTAGCCAATTTTTAAAGTCAGTCATTTTGTCCTTGTACTGTGGTATCTGGGTGATGCCAGGATGCTACTCAGGGCTAGGGTCATACCTGAATGTGCTACAAGATCGGACAGCTCCTTCATGTCTCTTTTCATGTAGTCCATGGAGGTACATCTCAGGTCATTCACACCAACATGAACAATGACAGAGTCATATTTGTACTTGTTGTGGAGTGACCTGTGTGTGTGCATTATGCGGCAGATCCTGGCACCCGACAGGCAGCTGACAGTAACTTTCTCCTTGTTTAGCCTGGTGAGGGGAACATCAGTGTGCCTGACTATAGAGTCACCTATGACTAGAGTGTTGGGTACATTGTTATGCCTTAATTCACCCTGGGGATCACGTCAGTCACCCTGCTAGACAGGGGTCCAGGGAAGTAAATAGTGTGGGAAGAAATAGCCAGGGAATTGTTATGGCTAGGCTTATATAGGCCCTAGGGCTGATAGCCTAGTACCAGCCTATGAACCTATTATGGGTTGTGGTTGAGTGGTACACTGAGTTTGTGGGCTATATGTCATTTGGGTTGTGTTGGGGGGTAGAGGTTGCTTGTATTTCTGCTTTGGAGGTCCCTGTTGCTTGGGCAGATTTTTATTGAGAGCCTCCATGAATGTAGGTGTGTGTTTTGTGTTTCTATGTGTGTGTTTTGGTGGTGTAGGTTTTGAGGGACTATGTGATGAGTGTGGTGTGGTGCAAGTGTTTACCCACTCCTCTTGACTGTCTAGTCCAGTCTTGGGTGAAGAGAGCTTTGCTTCCAGTTTGGCAATATAAGTGCATCTCTCCCAGGTTTTAGTGTTGGGTGGTAGGAGGAGAGGGTTGGCTGTGTACATAAGGCAATTGCTGCATTGCACCAAGATGCCCAGATTCATCAGGTAGACTGGAAACAACACCGGGAGCTGACCCTTAGACATGCCTGGATAGGTGCTTATTTATTAAGTACTTAAAACCTGTTTTTCTCTAGACAAGTGAGGAAAGTTGAGTGCTGTAGTAATTTGTAGCTTATTTAGTGTTTACAATGAGTTCTGAACAAGTGCTGAGCTCAAAGAAACAGATTTGAGTGCTAAAACTAAAAAACTGGCTAGTTCTAAGGGAAAATTTGAAGAGCAGATTTTATGGCGCCGGGAATAATTTAACCCTAGCTAAGCAGCGGGGTTTCATAAGCTTGCAAACAGTCCTGGATACAGCAAATCTGTGTCTGGACTAGACTGCTTACATGAAAGGCAGGAAACAAGCTTAGAAATTATTTTTTTTTGTAAAGTGGAAAGGGAGTAAGGAGGAGCAGAAGATAACTCAAGGTTAAGAACTACGTGGTTTGGCCTTCTCAAATGTTCTCCCTGTATTAGGTAGAATGAGGTAAATGACACTAAACTAGGAGGAGTGTCCCAGATCAAATTTACAGTAGGGACGGGCAAAGGCAGAAATTCAGCTTCACATACTGTTATACAATGATAGAAATACACTAAATCATCAAGGTAATCTTATACAATTAACACATTAAGAATCTTGGTATTTCAATAGCAAAATTTCAAGGTTTTCACAAAAACGAAAGGTCTTACTATGATTTATGGATCTTTTTCAGATCACTTCTTTTTCAGGTTTGCATAGTATTTTTGTTAAATTTACTGATGCTCTTTTTTGGTGAGTGGGATGGCAACTGTTGAAATGCAAAAGTAAGTTACAATAACTGGGCTTTTTGTAGATAACAGACCTAAACTTTTTATTTACCTTCTTGATCCTTAATTATCCAAAAGTCCAAATAAGAAATAGACTCAGTAGAAACTTTATTTGAAAACTATAAAAAATTGGGTAGTCGATTTAATATTTTCTATGAATCTTTTAATTTCATCTATAGTTTCTAACTACAAAAATATAAATATAATCCAAAGATTGGATGTAGATAGTCTACAGATGGATGAATTCAGAATTAAAAATATAACATTTTTCTCAATGGGTCCTCTCAAGAATAGCAGATATTTATTTATTTATTTGCAGTTTCTTAACAGGGGAAGTCCACTGGGCCATAATGAGCCTGTTTTCAGTCGAGGCCCAGGGAGAAAAGCTCCACAGTAATATAAAAGTTGCATATTACAAAGATAGTAGAATCATTAAGTACAGTAATACAATTATTGTAAAGTAATATTATTCACTGGCAATTTACAAAGCAAGTTTTAGAGGTAAGCATACAGCCTTCTTTTTTTAGCTATATAAACATATTTACATATAAACATACACACACCCACACACACTTATATATATTTATATATATATATCTATATATATATCTATATATATATATATATATATATATATATATATATATATCTATATATATATATATATATATATATATATATCTATATATATATATATATATATATATATATATATATATATATATATAGAGGAACACTTTATAATCCCAAAATTCTGAAATATCGAATTTCAGAATCCCGAGATTATAAAGCCGAAAGCTCAAAAGTCTGAAACCCCAGAAGCACAAATTTCAAAATCCGAAGTACAGAGATTTTGAAGTAGTGCTTCTGGTGTTGCGCTGTGTGAAGGGATAGCTGGAAGTTCAGGTAAGTATTTATGTTTAAGGGTTTTGGTTAGGAGCTTTAGTGTGTGTCAATGTGTTTGGTTACTGTGATCTGTGTGTGTGAGGGGAATGTATCTTGTAAGGTGGTATTTTTGAGTGTTTGTCTGTGTAGTGTGACCGTGGACTTAGTATATTTAAGTAGGGGGGGTGTGCAGGGGGGCTTGCTCCCCTGCTTGTATGTAGTGTAGGTTTGAGTGTTTGTGTGTTGTGGGAAGCTGTGTGTATGTGCGTGTGTGGTGTATGTTAGTGTAGTGTTCACAATTTTAATATTCACTCTTCTGGGGTTTTGAGATTGTCAGGTTTCGGCTTTATGATCTTGAAATTCTGAAATTCGATAATTCAGGGTTATAAAGTGAAGATATATATATATATATATATATATATATATATATATATATATATATATAGATATAGATATATATATATATATATATATATATATATATATATATATATATATATATATATATATATATATATATATATATATATATATATATATATATATATATATATATATATATATATATACACATAAAACATATACACACACACACACACACACACACACACACATAGAAACACACACACACACACATGCACACACACACACATAGATATATATATATATATATATATATATATATATATATGTATACACAGAGAGAGAGAGAGAGAGAGTTAATCATAGTAAAGAGTAGAGTTAAGAGGTTTTATGGGGAGATTAGTATAGGATTATGAGCAAGGACAGTTCCAGGTAGTGGAGAGGTATGAGAGTAGGGAGGATTTAAAATTGACAGGGTTAAAGGTAGTTCCAAGAGATAATGGGAGAGCATTCCATTTTTTGGCTAGGGAGAAAGAGAAGATAATTTGTCCTGGAGTTCATTTAGTTCTCAGATCTAAGGGGCTTGTTAGGGAGGTAGGAGGTGAAGATGGAATTAAGTTACGGACAGTTAGATGGTTTGAATATGAGTTTGTGAGCAGTAGTAAGTTGTAAGTAGTCGAGGTAATTTGGTAGTTCCACCCAGTTTAGGGATCAAAGTGCCTTAGAGTGGTGGGAGGAGTATTTGGAATTTGTTGCAAATTTGGAAATCTTGCTGTAGCAGGCTTCCAGCTTGGCTTTTAGGAAGGCTTGGAGGTTAGTAAGTAGAGGGGAGCCTTACATGAGAGAGGGGAGAAGGTATCTGGATGCGAGGGTTTTTCTTGTAGAGGAGGTTAGGTATTGATTGTGTCTGTAAAGCAATCGTAATTTTTGATGTTTTTTGTATATTTTGTTGTATGTGAATATCAAATTTTAGTTGTTTGTCTATAACTACTCTGAGAAGTTTTGAGTGTGGGAGGATTTCTATCAGGGATGAAGTTTGGCTGCAGATTTTGAAAGTATCTTTTTGTACTATTGTGGATCTGGATGGGGTGGAAATCATGATTTTAGTTTTGTGTGTATTCAGAGCTAAGTGGTTGCTGAACATCCAGGATTCTGTGGTGGAGAAAGCAGTTTATGTTTTAAGTTGTAGTTCAGAAACTGAGTTGGCAGAGCAGACTATTGTTGAATCATCTGCGTATTTAATTACATCAGCATGGAAGATACAGGTGGGGAAGTAATTGATAAGGATATTGAATATAGGGGACTGAGTATGGAGTCTTGTGGAACTCCGGTAGGGTTACTCAGGTAGAATGAGATGGAGTTTTGCCATTTGATGGCTTGTTGCCTGTCTGAAAGATAGCTTGAGAACCAGTTTATAGCGGTGGGGGAGAGATAGAAGTGAGAGAGTTGTGATAGTAGTAAGGGCTGGGAGATTGTATCAAAGGCTTTTGAGAGGTATAGGAGTATGGTTGCAACACTTTTCCCAGAGTCATGGGCTCTGTTAATGGTGTCAAGAAATGATATAAGGACAGTAGTGGTACTGTGACTGGGTTGAAAGCCATGCTGTGATGGAGATAAGAGGTGGTTTTAGATGAGGTAGGGCATGATCTGTGTGTGGATACATTTTTCTAGCATCTTAGAGAGAGCTGAGAGGATGGCAATGGGGCCGAAGTTAGATATATATAATAGGTTTTGTTACCTTTGTGGAGAGGGAGGATGTACAGTTTGGGTAATTAATATTCTGTAACTGATCTGTTAATCAGGATACCAATGGGATAAGCTATAGCTTCTTTGACAGCTTTTAGGAAGGTCGGTGGTAAGGTAGCTAGAGCATTTGAGCAGGGTTTGAGCTTTAAGAGTAGTCTTTTTATACTTGTGGTGGAGACAGGTTGGAGTGTGAAATTGGGGGTGGGACCTGAGTAGGGGTTAAAGGGGGGAGGAGGGTGTAGGCAAGTTTGGGAGGGGAGGGGGAGTTGGGGATAAGAGTGTTATTTATGCTGCTAGTGAAAGGAAAGTTGGCAATGAGGTCAACTATGCAGTTTATGAAGAAGGAGTTTTAAAAGAGATGTTGTTTCATGGGGTGTCTTGTTGGGATGTGGGCAGGGATTTTCTTTGGCGCCTGGATTAAGGAGGGAGGAGATGGCATTCCAAAATTTTTGGAATCCCATACCATATTCTAAAACTATACAGGTGCATACTGTACCCACTGCAACACCCAGTTCCTGGTGGAAACACTTCCCATCAAAAACAATATTTTTTAAGATCATTTCTATCAGTTGACATATCACATTGATCTCTCCAGCCCTAATATCAGAATTGTCAATTAAAACATCATAGAACCATTCCAGACCGAAGTCGTGGGGAATGAGAGAGAAAAGACCTATACAAACCACGTGTTCATAAAATAAGTCCAGTTTTACAGTCTTAAGAAATTTCCAAAAATCTTTTAGGAGATAATCCAATGAGTGACCTAGGAATTTAGCTATACCCAAGGTCTTTGAACCAGCAGCACAAACAATTGGTCTAAGCCGAGGATTCCCCAGATCCATGTGGATTTAGGTATACGAAAAACATTTGGAGCCACAGGATTCACTACACACCTATAGTCAAATTCAATGCATTGTAGTTCTTCCTTACATCAATAAATCATATAATAAAATATAATAAAACATTTATTTTTTGATACACAAAATGTATCTCATTATTAAGTATATTATACATTCTCCCCAGATAGTCCAAAAAATCCATTACTACTAAACCTCCTCTTTTATCTCATTTTATTAATCTGTTATTCATATTAGAATTAGTGGCATTCAATAATTCCATTTGAGTTCAAGTTTATTTTATTTATTTATTTGCAGTTTGTTTACCAGGATAGTCCATTGGGTGACAAGGAACCCGTTTTCAATGGAGTCCTGGGGAGAAAAGCTCCAAAGAAATACAAATACATAGTACTCAAATAGTACAAATCTTTAGTACACATTTCTAAAAAAACATTACAGTGATGGTAAAGAACAAATCAACACAATTTTGAATTATAAGAATTGCATCAGATTTTTTTTTTTTTGTAGCATAAGGTAATTTAGTTGTTGGTCATATGCATCCCTAATGGTGGAGAAACTAAGGAGGCAGAGGTAGGCACAAAAGTATGAAAATGTAGGAAGAAAGTGTAGTCAGGATTAGGTAGGATGGGAGCAAGAGCATTTCCATTGTGAAGTAAGGTGTGAGTGCAGTGAGGTTTTGAACAAGGAGAGACTGCTAGTGGTGTGGATGGGAGAACGGAGAGAGTTCTAAAGGCGAGCTAGAAAGAAGAACATGAGGTGGTTACCAGCTGGACATATTGGTTTGTGCAATTTAATAAGGTTTTGACTATGGTGAGATTTCTTGGTATTCATAATCTTCCTGATATTTTTCTCACAAGCTTTGTCAAATATACTCAGGGTAAGGTGAAGTGGTGGATTAAAAGTGCTATATTTTATTAAAGGGTCAACAACATTACAGCTGTCATCTTCTGAATCAGAAAAACAAAGTTCTAAATTCAGATTTCTTAAAAACATTTTAAGATCTAGAATGACGTTTACCCCATTCAGTCTCCTAGAGGGAACAAACATAAAACCATACTGAATAAATTACTATAATTTTCATCAATAGGAATGTTGTTGTTCTTCTTCTTTCGGCTTTTCCTGGTTAGGGGTCGCCACAGCAGAACTCCAGTCCGCTAATGATTGGCAGTAGATTTTTACGGTGCCGAGGTGCTAGCTCGATGCCCAACCTTCAACGAAGGCACGCGCATTCACGCATGTTTTCTGAACTCCACTCTACCATGGGGAGGACATGCAGACTCCACACAAAAGGCGCTCCAGCCGAGAATTGAACGGGAGAACCTCTTTCTGTGAGGAGACAATGCTACCTCTGCACCACCGTGGCTTTTCACCAATAGGAATGTGTTGTAATCAAATATTTTAAAGTCCTTCGATGAATTATAATGAATATTCAATGTATCTGTGTTTCTCTCTTGTTTTTTGGAGGTGAGTTTGGAAGTTTTTACAATGTTGTGGATATATATATATATATATATGTATATATATATATATATATATATGTGTGTGTGTGTATGTATGTATGTATACACACTCACACACACACACACACACACACACACACACACACACACACACACACACACACACACACACACACACACACACTTTATTATTTATTTATTTATTTATTTTTAATTTTACATTTGTTGACCAGGAATGTATGACTGAGCTAAAGCCCTTTTTCAGTGAAGGCCGCACATCCTCGCTACTTATATATACTAACTCCCAGATCGCAACAAACAGAAAAAGACAGTAACCTTACAACTAGACATTCGCACACACACATTACATATATACAAACACCACCACTTTCAGCACTTAAACACTTATACGTTTACCTGCCTACCCTAACCTACACATACAACTTCCAAACACATTCATGTACACTCAAACACCTACCCAAAACTCTTACAAAATAGTGACTTACCTTAAATTCCACCTAAATCCACACAGTAAACCAGACACCATCCACACAATACATTCCACGTCAAGTACCGTAAAACCATAACCACGAATTTGACATATCCGGATTCACGGTTATGCACTTTTGCTATTTTGAGCATTCGACTTTATAGTCTTGAAATACTGAAATTCAATATTTCAGTATTTTAAGATTATAAAGTGAATCTGTATTTTATATATATATATATATATATATATATATATATATATATATATGTGTGTGTGTGTGTGTGTGTGTGTGTGTGTGTGTTTGTATTACATACCATCCTGTGGAACACCTACCTAATGCAGGATGTGATTCATGAATATTCAAACTGCAAAGACTAATTACATTTGTATCTGCAAGAAGGACTATTTAAAAGTTGTTAGTATATTAGCTCACCATCGATATGTTTTGCTGTATAATTGTTGCCACTGGGTTTCTGGTTTGATATGCAGTGGTCAGTGGCTGATTTAACAATGAAAGACCATGTTATGTTTGGCTATGTGAATTGCAATCAAGTAAGCCAAACAGTTCTGCATTCAGCATTTTGACACACTACCTTGCTTGCATTTTACAATGTTGTTTTGAAGGGACAGTCACCAGCTTTCCCCGTTTTATAAAGTGTTCAATTTACTGCTGTGAATGAATAGAGCATATACTGACATGCTTATTTGTTAGGGGTGTTTGTGTGATCTACAAAATGATAACTAAGCAGTACAGCTATCGCTATGCCTATTACTTTGATCCACTGTCTTGTGCACTGGGGATATGCTACTGACATTATAGTTTATGACATGCATATTTGTTAGATGTACTTTTTTTGTGAAGTCCATGAATATGAATCAGCAATACTTTTGTGTGAAGTGTGGAAATGTGAAGTAGCATTAAACTTAGTGTTCCTCATAGTTGTCACACCTACCTTTGTGTGAGTTTGAGTAATCTCAATAAGCAGTTTCTTTAGAGTCATATATATCTGTTAAAGAAACTATGAATGAATAGTAAAGTTACTGTGCATGTGTGCCGGGCCTACATACTGTTAACTGTGGGACTGTGATTCTCGGGTAAAGTTGCCATTACGCAGATTTGTTGGGCAAATTATGATGCTGGCATGCATATTTTTTATTGCTATGTATGCATTTATTTTTTGACATATTTTTAATTGGAAAAGTCCAACTAGGCAATAATCCACTTTCAGAGGAGGCCCAGGGAGAAACGTTCCAACATATTACATGAAAGCATATTAGTAGTATAATGCAAATATAAGCATTTGACATAGATTGCCATTGTTACAAGTACAGTATAATAGAATGGAGTTGTAAAGGCTGTCATCTTTAAAAGTGTAATACAGTACAATATCATGCAGCAAAAACAAAGAAACATCAAGATTGTCTAGTTAGAGAAATAAGTCTAATTTGTTTAAATTACAAGAGATGAAGAGAGAGAGAGAGAGAGAGAGAGAGAGATGGAAGAAAAGGTGAGATAAGTATGGTAACACATGATCTCAAAACTGAGACAGAAAGACAGGGATTGGCTGCGAAAAAAAAATATTTATAAACTGACAAAGAGTGTCATGCATGACAGAGAGGGAGGATTGCTTAGTAAAGAAAAGAATATGGGTACACACGAAAGCATGTGTATAAAGATAAGATAGAAAGGAATATTTACAAATTACAAATGATTATTTGAAGGTCTGTTGTTTAGGTTTGCTACAAAGGCTAGCCGTTGTACCATTACTTCTATTTCTTTATGTCAGCACTTTAATGAATAGAAGGAAAAAAGCTACATTTTAAAGTATTCCTTAACTCATTGCAGCTGAGTGACGTCTCCAGGCATTTCTGCAGTTACCTCCTACTGCTCCTTTAGGCATCAAACATTGCCTGTTCACATTTGCATTAATAATTCCAAAACCATACTACATACAAGGTATCAGAATATTTTATCTTAAAGCATACGTGTTGGCAAACACAATTGTATTGATCCATGACCTCTGTCAGTGACTATTTGTTAGTACTATAAGGCGATAACTTATTTTTTTTAAAGGCTGAAGACACACCCACTGGGAGTTAAAGATACACACTCAAAACAGCTCTCCTGGAGGGAATGAGTTAATATACACAGAACAAACAATTATGATGATGATGATGATGGTGGTGGTGGTGGCCTTTCTTATAGGCTGAATCAATAATCAAGGGCTTAGTCAGTGCTAGTGAGCTGATGTGATGGTTAATGTTGAGGTCATTTATGGACACAGATTCTTGAATACACAATGCCATCATTGTATAAATGACGTGATTGACAAGGTTAAGGTTAATACACACAATCTAAGTGTACTGCACAGGAATGGAATGACCCCCACCTATGAATGGAATTATCAGAAGATGACATTTTATTGTTATCCTTTGCACATGAAGTTTCATTTTCAGAGATAATTGGTGAGGAGTGAATGTTGGGCACCATGCAGAGATGACTGATGCTTATTATGGATATGATTATACTGGAGTATTATTTGTCAATACTACACTTACCATCTCTGTTTTGCAACATGCATTACATTTTGAGGAGGCAGATCCAGGATATATATATAGGCAAATGCAAGCTGCAGTAAGCATGTCTTAAATTACAGGTGATCATTGCACTTGTGGTAAAGTGGTTTAAGTGCAAGAACTGAATGTCACAGTAAATTTCACCACTATTTATTGTATTGTGTGCACAGGCAGTGAGCTATTCGAGTATTTTCCCCTTTTCATCACTGTGGTGTAACAGTGAATTTGGCGTATATCATTTTTGATGGTGTGCTTGGCTTCCTGCAAAAAATATATTATTTTGTGGGGTTTTTTTTAAGTTTTTTGGCTCACTGTTTTTGGTATTTACTTTTCAATACATGGCTAGCTGAAAAAATGATTGTCAACAGCTCATAGATAAACTTTGCATTCTGTTTGGTAAGTTGTACTGCCAGAGAAATACCTATACTATACTTAATCTTGCAAATTTCTAAACAGAGTCAATGTCTGCCTCTAACTGTGCTCCTCATAGCATTGAAGAGGACAACCTGGGGCCAGGTAGCTGTGGAATTAACTGTTTTGCTGTTTTCAGGGCAGGTGATGCCACTGTTGCTATCATCTTGGCTACCTCTGCCTCAGAGGATCAGTCCTTAGCTGTACAGGTGTAAAGTGATATTGTGGTTACAGATAAGCCTGCTGTTCAGCAGATGTAGTCTGATAATGACTTTGCAGATGCTTGAGTAAACAGTGGCTATACCATCAGGGACTGGACTCTTATATGGTGATGCCTGTGTTCTAGCAGTTTTGGTTATTCCTGCTGAAGGAGATATGGGAGACATCTAGGATGTCAGTAGTCTTCATTTAAGTGCACATCATGTCACTGTGATCATGTTGTTTTACAGCTGAAACACTGATTGCACATTTAAATATTGCTGCTAAACCTCCTGCGTCATCATCATCCCTCCCACTGTAGGTGAATTGCTGCATCTGGTGTGGGTGTTGCTATTGGTGATAACTTCATGCAGTTTGCAAAACTCTTCTGGGGGAGCAGATAGTCACATTCCCATACAACAGGAGAACTACAGTGAATGTACAGTAGAATGGAGTGCCTTCTCCCATGACTACAGTGTATACATAAAATAGGCAGATGCAGACAGGCTATTTACTGATGCTTTTGTGGTCCATCAGTTGCAGCGGTGTAATGCAAACCTTTCTAGACTGTGTAGTACCATTCAAACATTGAGTTTTGCTACCATGAGCTGATGCATTTACACTCTACCATGCTGCAATGGTAAAAACCTTTATTTTGTACCACATATGAATGTTTCTTAGTGATACATAACAAATTTCATCACCGGTGCACACAGCAAGCAGCAAGTTCCACACGCCACTGCCATGTGGAAATGGCAAACCAGTAAATGTGGGAAGTCTGTCACCTACTCTGTGTACTGTTACTGCTAATGACAATTTGTCTGTACCTTTTTCGGTGATGGTTACTAGCTATATCACCAGACCACAGAGGGACACCCAGAGGACATGGGAAAGGCAGAATACAGAGTTCTGAACAGCACATAGATGCTATCAGTGTACTGAAGAGCACTCTTTTCTGTGGCATATAACCACAGAGTGATATGAGGTCTACACTCTTTTGGTACATGTCTGTGATTACCATAAGGCATGTGTGTGGGTATACACACATGCATATGTGTGTAATTGTGCATGTGTGTGTGGGTTGTGTCTACTTAAGCCAATTCTAATTACTTATAATCTTTTAATATATACAGTCAAATAGACTTCTGATATTGTGGTTGAACATGTCTGTTTTTTGGTAGAAGTGATGGAACCCCATTCTATTGGCTTGCACTCAGGTGGACTCATCAGGTGGGATTTGGGTTAAAAAATGTGTTACAGGAGAAGTTATCCAATATATAACGGTATGTAAAGATCTGACAGGACTATGATGATCTGTTAATGCAGGGTTCCACCTCAATCATCAACTCAACAACAGAAAAAAATTCTTAGTTATGCAAAAACATATTTGACAATATTACTATCACTGGAGTGTGTGAGTTTGTATATCGCCAGCTCAGTTGTCTGCTGTCACCTGACCTTGGTTTTAATGGGTAGTCATTTTCACCTAGAACATGAACTTGTGATAAGAGTTCACCTCTGAAGGTTTGATACACAACACTGCAGGGTCAAATGTCAATGTCATGGGTGCTTTCAGGACAGCTGACATATACAAAAATTATATCAATCCTGAGGTCACATAATACGTAACAATGTATGGAATGATAGTCATGACAATTTACATGCTCAATATATCACCAAAGGCCAGTTTGTGTTCTCATGTCACAATATGTGCCATATCCATTATGTCAAATATCCTACAAAAGTGAGATATACTGTGCAATACATGAATCATGGGTTTCTACACAGCAAGTGTCTATGGTGCAGTAGACACTGTATAAAGTATGTAAGGAAATAAGTTGATAATGCCTCAAGAACACCATAATAACCCTTGCTGGCAACTGCAAGTGTCACTCTAATTACTGTGGTTTGCTAGGGTATTACCTTAACCTTAGCTCCACATACCTCCATTACCTTGTACAAATCGCACATACTATATACTGTTTGTTCATCTATATGGAAACAGTCTAGCTCTTCCTCTCGGGAGAGAAACGCATGAAAAAATTCTGGCCCTGAAGCACCCCAATGCATGTGACATATGGCTGAGCCTGTAGATTGTATTGTTACGGGTCTACTTCATTTCACCTAACTTCCATTTCACTGACTCCCATTTGACTGAGACCAAATGATTGAAATTTCATTTCACTGACACTTCATTTCACTGACAGTTCATTTGACTGACAAGTATTATTAGCAAGAAAATGGAATATGCCCCCTTCCCCACTGTAGTGCGACCCTGGAGTTAGAATATATAGTTGGGGGGGTGTGGGGCACAGCCCCCCACAACGGGGGGGTGTGGGGGTGAAGCTCCCCACTTACTTTTCTTTTACTAAGCAATATTATATCAAAACTTAACAATATCATATGAAATGAAGTGGGGGGCTGTGCCCCCCACACCCCCCCAACTATATATTCTAACTCCAGGGTTGCACTACAGTGGGGAAGGGGGCATATTCCATTTTCTTGCTAATAATACTTGTCAGTCAAATGAACTGTCAGTGAAATGAAGTCTCAGTCAAATGAAATTTCAGTGAAATGGGGTTAGTGAAATGAAAGTCAGTGAATTGGAAGTTAGGTGAAATGAAGTAGACCCATTGTCACACATGCCATTATTATATTTGAGGTGATAAATGGTATACTCTTCAGTATCTTTCATGACTGTCTGCCATTATAATTTTATTACTAGATATCTCTGACAAGCTGTATCTGATATCATGGTACAAGGATATTATGCTTCATGAATCACTTTCTGATATATCAAATGTGTACCAGTTTTCTTTGTATAAGTTAACTGCTGCTAGCGTGGTAATTGCAGGCTACAGTTTAGCTAGGAGTTACAGGTATATCTATGAACTATGTAAAGCTTTGGTCCATACTTTCAGTCATACATCATGGGTATGGATTGCTCAGTATTTTTATGAATTTCTTTGGTCCACTGTATTTACTGTCAAATCTGGGTCAAAGTGGTCATTAAGAATTCATAAGTTGCTTATAGCCATTTGTTTTGTGAAGGGAGACAAATATATCAGAATATATGCATGTTTTGTTTTGTTATAATGTCATATCTAAAGCAATATATATTTCTCTACAAAGCTGATGGTTTCACTGGTTTTAAAAGTGACAGAAAAATGAAATAAAATTGAAAGCTATTACAGTGTAATTCAATTTACAGCTTCTCGATTGTCCTTGGAGTTAGAAAACTATATCAAGGTATGTTTTATTGCTTTGTAGCTGGTATCACTCTCTGAAAACTTAATAAGGACACACCAGACATATTTGGAGATGCAATCCTGTACAGAAAGGAGAAAAGAGCCCAAAATGATTACAGACTTCTGAAAAAAATGTCAGTATTACAGGGACTAATTATTTTTTAAATCAGGTATATTGGCTAGATTATATAATTTATTAACATTTCAAGGATACAGTTTCACTTCCTATTGACAGTAATTGTATGTTTTTATATGCTAATGGTCAACAGGTAATCCACATATCAGTGGTTGGCAATTGCCTGTATATTAGTAGCACCAAAATGGCCCAGTCTGCACCATTCTTCATTTTAGCTTAACATTTGTCTAGTGATTTATGAACGCATCTAGGCTAGAACTAAATGGAAAAAGAGTGCCAATAGATATGACATACATTTATAATACAAAACACTAAAACACTATATTTATTGTAGCTGACATTCTGATCAAGTGCATTCTAACTTATAACATAGTCTGTGCTATTGTGTTATTCTGAGACTGACTCCCTTAGCCTCCAATATTTAACTCAAATGTGGCTGGGGCAAGTCACTTAATCAGATAATTCTCCTGGGTCAGTCCCACAGAGGTAATTACAACTTGTGGATTTAAGAGATTAACACCAACAATAAATAAAATAAAATAAAATAAAAATAAAAATATCAAGCCCACTGTTGTAAGACATAGTATCTAAACTACAAGAATCAGCTAGATATAAGATAACTGGTCATTCCAGGAATGACTCTGCAGCAACCCTTAACTAGTTTATATACACACATAGTTTTATCTTTACACACATTTGTTGTATAAATATTTACACTCATCAAGTTGCAGTCTGTTCTTAAGCTCAGCATTGGATAGACTAAAGCACTTCTGTTTTATATGACTTTAAATGAGAAAAAAACACATAACAGCAAAGATTTATGCAAATACTAAAGGTGGGATATTTCAAGTACTATTCAGGTATCGTTGGATAAAGCATATTACTAGATTCATTTAGAAGACAAAT
This sequence comes from Protopterus annectens, assembly GCF_019279795.1. Lineage (NCBI taxonomy): Eukaryota > Metazoa > Chordata > Ceratodontiformes > Protopteridae > Protopterus > Protopterus annectens. The sequence goes on along the minus strand of NC_056732.1, from coordinate 1,429,186,957 downwards.
TGGTACAAATCACAGACAGCTCTAATTATTCATGTCGTGAAAAAATTAAGGGCTGACCCGGTTGTTCAGGATTTGGAAACTTAGGTGGACAGTGACCTAACTTTTGATCAACATGTGTCTATTGTTGTAAGAAAATTCTTTCTGTACTGCACAGCTTATAAACAAAGGGATTGTGTCTAGATCTAGGGATGTCATTGCCCACCTTTACTCAGCCCTCATTAAGTCTATCATTGAATATAATCCCTTTTTTGGCATGTATCTGTCTAGACACATGCAACAAATGGAACACCCACAGAGATGTTTTCTGAAAGGAGAAAAGGCCTAAATATCATGTCCTGCATAGACTGACTCGAAGCCTTGTCACTGCACTTGGTATCCTACAGACTGCTAAGAGATGACCTGTGTTTTGCATACAAGCTCCAACCCATTACTGATGGATTTACTGCACATCAACACGTCAAATGGCATCAGAAATACTTAATCTAGGGATCTAAACCTCTTCTGCAACATCAACAGAATGGTTTGGAGAGAAAGTTATATTTCACAAAGGGGTACTGCTTCTATGGAACAAACTCCCCCTCCACATAAAACAAAATTCATTGCTATCCATTTTCAAGCACAACTTAGATCTATGGATGGGATATAGAAAATTTACCCCAAGACTGCCCTATCTACTACTAATTGATACAGGCAGCTCCTAAATGCTTTATCCCATGCATGGGTCCCTCAAATTATCTATATACCATTTATTCTTATTAGGGGTAATGTATAATTATCAACATGGGATGGGTAAGGACAATCTATAACCAAATGGAATAGGTTATTTTCAGCTCAAAATGTGGAACTGGATAGGCTTAAAATGGCCCACAAAAGCAGCTAGCCTAGTACTTAACTATGAACCTATGAAACTATGTTACTCTTTGCTATACAGACTGATTTAATCTAAGTAAACAGGAACAGCTCATTAGTGAGAACTGAACATGGTGTCCTAAATGGGGGCAAAGAAGATTGCATCTTTAAACTGAAATGTGGTCATTTTAACTGTACTTTTGGCAACGAATCCTTGCTGTCAAGTTGTTAGTTCACTTACTAGAATTGAATGGGTTTCAAGGAAGAAATATGCTACTAATTTAGTTCTGATAAGTGAAATTGCTGTAAAGAATGCTAAAAATTTGTAAAGTCTCCTGTAGTGGCAGTCTTTCTGTGGTGTTCATTTGTAAGCTGCGAATAAATATGTTTGAAAGACAGGAGACCTTTCTGGGCCACTGTCAGATGAGAATCCTACACTCTACTCCTGAGAAATGATTACCCAGTAGCATCTCTTCAGGTAATGTTCAGCGGGATTGCCTTTGCCCATATGCTGAAGGCAGGTCTATATCACTTCATCGAAGTGACAGTTCAATGAAAGGCATTTCATTGGAAATGCCATTCACTGAATTCCGCTGTGCACCCCACATCACCACTAATTATATATACCAACTCTGAGATCACACTACAGTGGGAAAAGGGCAAATTTCCCGATCCTCACTGTACCATGATCTCAATATGAACAGTTTGATGAATGGCATTTTCGATGTAGGTGTGCTGAAAATACCATTTGCTGAACTGATTTTTCACTGAACAGACAGGTACCCACTGAAGGCAGACCTTGTAACTTTTGATAACTCAGCACAAGAGATGTCAGCTGGCACATTACTGCTCAGTCACCTTTACCCAAAATGGCTCCTACCAAGAAGAGGAAAAAGAGAATACATTAGTAAGCAGACACACATATAGTACAAGCACAAGTACAACTATGCAATCAAGTGGCACACTTGGGAGATGCACCCCATGATCGAGAAAGTCATTGCTGCTTCCTGTGACTTACTGCCATGTTGATCTGCTGCTCCTAGGCCAGTGTAAATCAAAATACGCATACCTTAGTACAAATGTATGACATGTAATAGAACAGGGAGCTGAAGAATTAAAATATAGAATTATTACAATTCATTTATAGCACTATCTGCCTAGTCTCAGCTTCCCATTGCTGAAGCAAATCAGGTTGTTACTGCTGCAGGCCACTGAGATGATGCTAGCACTGTACATAATAATGTATGATTCAAGCATCACTCACCATGTAGTCAAGTTCATGCTAGGCATGGCCTTTCACAGTGGCCTATCTTAATGCCCTAATAGCTGCTCCTGGAAGTCCCTGTGCAAATCTTACTGTACCTGACACATTGTACTGCAGCTTTGCATGCCACATCACCTGAGATAAGTATTAGCACTCACTCAGTTCTGCTCAGGGAGCATGATGGCAACAAAGAACACACAGACATAGATTCAGACAAGTGCTGCAGTGGGGTTCTATAATAAAGAAATTGCATATGGCTGCCATATGCAGCTTTTCTAGTGGAACACATTATGGGCATTGGACATCTATGGACAGACAAGACACAAGAGCTGTGATGAGCCCCATACATAGAGGTTGGTATGGCAATGCATTATAAGGAGGATATAAACAGCTGGGCATAACAATGCATGGAGCCAACAGGCAGGTGCAAAAATGACTGTAAAGAACACATGCTCATCATGAGAGTATATAAACAGGGAGATGTACACAGCAGTAAAGGTGCCTGTGAGGCACCTGTAGAAAATGTGAAGGCAATAGTCATAGGTAACTGACTTCCAGAGTCTGCTTGACATGCCTACTAACTGATCATGTGCCCTTAAGGGAGGTAGTGGCTGCTAAAATTCAATACCCAGTTGGCTAAGATGTTTAAAGTTCCTCCAGATATAGTATGTGCTGCCTAGCTAAGGGCGCAGTAGTCAAGACATATCAACAGCAGCTATGGTAAGGAGTGTTGTAGGATTTAAAGACTGGATTGCTATAACAGTACCATGCAAAAGATTTGGCAAAGGGATGGTTATAGGTTACTTTGTGCAAAGGACAAGCCATGAGCAAATGTCAACATGTCCAGCACAGGTGGTGGATCACCAACAAAGAAATGACTCACTGAGACAAATGAGTTCTTGGTGTCTCCTCTGGGGACATGTGGGGTGATTTGATATGAAAACTGGGCTGACAGTAACCACCTGATTCTTCAGTAAGGGGGTGTATCAGGTTAGGACTAACCACTACATGTCCATATAGTACATTGCATGGCAATGCATTGCATGGCAAAGATAGTGCTTGGAAAGCCTGGGCTAAAAGCAAAATCTCCCACCCTCCTCCAAAACTATAAAGAGCTACATAACCTCACCAAGAAATTAGTCAATAAGGATAAAAAAATTCTTCTACAACTCACCCCAATTTGACTAAATATCTAATCCACAAACGTTCTGGGCCACCCTAAACAAGGTCCTCCACCCCAGGAACCCACCAACTCCCTTCCCATTCCCTAGCAACACACCACTGGAAACTGCTACTCTCCTCAGTAACTACTTCAATGATACCATCCAAAAACTAGCACAAACAAATCTTAATGCTAACCCTTCTTCAACCACCCCTACTCCAACAAACAACACCCTCTTCTCCCTGAGACCCATCCTCACAGCCTATATTAAAATCACTCCTGCTTAAACTTAAACCTTGTTATCCCTCTGCAGATCACCTACCACCTGTCTTTCTTAAACTTGCTGCAGAATCCATTGCCTAGCCTGTATCCCTGCTCATAAATAGGTCCATTCAAGAAGCCAGCGTCTCTGACATTTGGAAAGCCTTTTACACCATCCCACTACAGAAAGGTGGTAATTCTACTGACCCTTTAAACTACAGACCCATAGCCATACTTTCCCCTCTATCGAAAATACTTGAAAAGTACATCCATACTCAACTACTTAAGTTTCACCTTCAGGAAAACTACTGACTCACACCCAGCATGGTTTCCGACCAAACCACAGTATGTTTACAACACTGTTGGCCTTTACACATGCAGTAGCTAAGGCCAGAGACAAAAACAAACTTGTATCCTCTCTTTTCCTCAACCTTTCCAAAGCATTTAACACTGTTTCCCACACATTACTCCTCTCTAAACTCAATGATCTAAATCTCTCCACTACCTCTCTTACTGGGTTTACCAGCTATCTTTCCAAAAAGCAGCAATCTGTCAGATGGCTCACTTCTTGCTTCTCCTTTCTACCCATAAAATGTGTTGTCCCCCAGGGATCCATCCTAGGCTCCCTTCTGTTTAATATCTTCATAAACAACCTCCATACTTCCTGTATACAGTCCACCCTCATTCAGTACACCAATGATTCTACACTTATTTCCATCTCCGACAAATTATCTGACCTCCACACACAAACCCAAGACCCCTTCCTGTCTGTTGAAACATGGCTCACCAAAAATCATCTTGTCTTAAATCCAAAAGAAAATAAACGAAATTCTTACTATTCTTTCCTAGACCTTTCTCTCACCACAAATCCTCCTTTGTCATCACATCCCATGACAAGACCACCATCCTAGCTGAACCCCACACAAAGCTCCTAGGCACAATTATTGATGATGAACTTAAATGTAATCTCCATATTCAGCAAAATATAAAAAAACACCAAAAACTAGGTCTACCTTTAACTAAATAAGACATTTCTTAACTCAGAAGCTAGACCCTCCATAGCTCAATCTCTCCTTCTTCCCTCCCTTCTTTATGCAGCCCCTTTTCTTTCTTTCATTCACTCCAGACATTTTTCCAAACTCCAACAAACTTACCATAAAGTAGCCAGATTTGCCACTAACTGTCTACACAACTCAAACCACTGCCTGTCACTCAGCTCTCTTAAATGGCTAGAATTCCCCAAACTACTCAAATGTACTACTCCAACTACTCCAAATGTAGTTCCAAAGACCTGCATCTGGAGCATTTCTCCCCGGGCCTCCGCTGAAAACAGGCTCTGTGGAACCTAGTCGGACATTCCCGGTCAACAAATGTTAAATAAAAATAAATAAAAATAAAAATAAAATGTCTCAATTTCAAATCACACACTCTATACTATACAAACCTGCTTCCTGCCTCTCACTCTCCTCCCTGGTATCCTGTTATACCCCAAAGCATACTCTCCTTACTTCGGATCAATAACTCCTTGACATTTATAAACCCAACAAATATTTTTGAAAACTACTTTACAAATGCAGAGTAGCCCAGGCATAGAACAAACTCCCCTCACATATATGAACCATCTCCCACCCTAAGCACATCAAAAAAGAGCTCAGACTACATTTACTTATCATTACTTTTGCCCCTGTTATGACCCTACCTAACCCATTACGTCTCCTCATGCCTCCCCCCAAGCCAGGAATACACTGCACATAGGTGATTACAAAGACATACTGTATTTCTAACAGCTCTATGGAAACTTTTGTTTTTTTGAGGTATTGTGTCATTTCATTTCTATTTTTCTTGTCTGCTACAAAGAAGAAATATAAAAAACAAAAATCATTGCTGATATAACAACTATTATTCTAAGCTTTGTATTCTTATCTTGTTCACATGTTTCTGTACATCTTAATTATCTGTAATTGCATTACTACTGCTTTCTGAATTTTGTTGCAAATAATTATTAACTATGTTAAAATTTGTTTTTGTGTCTGTAAAGTCTCTGGAGCTTTTCTACTCAGGTCTCCACTGAAAATGGGCCTCTGGCTCAGTTGGACTAACCTGGTTAACAAATGCCAAATAAATAAATAAATAAAATGTATGATTAGACTGATTCACTAAATGCTTTATGCATATCCTGTCATTTGGATACCTCGGGGCTGCTACAATGACCTGCATGTCAAGATAATCATGTTGCCATATTCTATACACACATCCTGTTGTCTGTCACTTTGCATAGTGCACAGGGGTACAGATATAACTATGAGTAATGTCAGAGATATAATTTGTTCATACTTATACAGGTTCTACTATGTGGAATGGGACAACACATGCCTGATATTAACAGGTCAACTATAGCTAGCAATGATTCAATGTACACATGACACTGACTAATGATGCAGTGACGCTGTCTGCAACACTGCTGTGGGAAGGTTTATTCACATCACCTGTGTCACAGGCCCCTGTAGTGGTACAGGATGTCCCACAAACTCACCAACTATCTGGGCTTTCTATGACTACACAGCCCCAAGACTATCTAAAATGCACACTGTCACTGACATGCACATATCCATCGTAGGGAAGAGGCAGGAGGGTTTGTGATGGTGTCATGTTACTAAGTCTGTCCCTGATCTGGGCATAAATACTTGCTTTAATCAGTGGATGTGCAGGGTGGTGATATAGGCACAGAAATCTGCTTCCAAAAGCAGTTTGGAGATGGTGATTATACACTCTGGCTTGCATTATAATGTTCAACACCTGAACAGTGATGTGGAGTATAGAGAAAGGAAGAAGATGTTGCTGCTCAAGAATCAAGTGGTACAAATTGTCTGTATGTGTGTTTAAGTGAGATACATGCTACCATCCCTGTGCACTGCTTTAACAAATCATGCAGTCTGTGACCATCGATGAGAGATAGCTGGGCACATGATGATAATAAACTACACAGCCCATTGTCAAGATGACTTCTCCATCAGCTATGGCCTTCCTCCAGAGTATAATGTATTGAATTCACATCTCATGACCCTACCTATAAGCCAGTGCTGCTGTCAAGCATCACTATATCCCCCCAAACCACCTGTGTAAGTAATTATGACTGCACCCTGCCCACTCCCTAACATACACGGGTATAGTTATGGATATGTGTCAATGCCTAACATTATTTATTGTTGGTATTGTGGCCTTCTCCCAGTGTCATGGTCAAAGTACCTGTCACTGCCTCACATGTAGTACCCCTGCTGTCCATTCTTCACTAGGCTGTACAACCTGCTATCCCTCTGATGGTCATGTGGACATCATTGTCCCTGGTGAAATGTTTATTCAGTGCCATATTATGTAATATGGCACACATCACAGGGCTTTTGCTGCAGTTCTCAGTTGTGCATATAAACATTCAGTGTTGTGTTATGGCAACAGAATTGTCCCTCCTAGTGTCCACAGATGCACTCATTGATAATCTGTGTTTCTGCATAAGCTATGTTGTTTACCATTTTAGTCATAGTGTGGGGGTGCAGATAGGGGTCATGATCCTTGGCTTCAAGAAGTATCTGTCACTGACTGCACCATATAACAGTGACATATTTATAAACAGTACGTTCTATGCCTGCATGGCAAGCATGTATAATGTGATTTGTAACCTGCCTGTGCATGCAGCTACCCTGTGAGATGTCCTGCATGAACTATTGGTATAGGTCAGACATGTGCCATGTATATGAATTGTGGGAACTACCTGTCTGGGACAATGACACATTTTTATAGAGTGCCTAGGTCATTACACACCACCAGCAATTTGGGAAGAAGAAGTTCTTACTCTTTACATATCTCCATCTCTGTTGACAAGGTGGGGCCGCATTGGAATGTTGTATGCTTGCATAGTAAGCATGTATAATGTGATGTGTAACCTGCCTGTGCATACCCTTAACGATAGGTCAGACATGTGCCACGTATATGAATTGTGGGAACTACCTCTCTGGGACAATGACACACACACACACACACGCACACACCATATATATATATATATATATATATATATATATATATATATATATATATATATATATATATATATATATATAAATATATGCATACACAGATATATATATATATATATATATATATATATATATATGGGTCACCTTCAGATGCCCGACAACGCGTTTCGCCGACACGGAATCCGACGGGACGAAAACACCGACAACGCAGATGACCGACAAGGTGAGAACCCGACGGACTCGGTAAGTGTCCGATCGAGTGAGGGAATTAGTGTTAGGGAGCGGACAGGTAAGTGTGCGATAGTGAGGGACTGTGGGTTTAGGGGTGGGTTAAGTGAGTTAGGGTGCAGGTAGGGTGTGTGTGCGATAGTGAGGGACTGTGGGTTTAGGGGTGGGTTAAGTGAGTTAGGGTTAGGGTGCAGGTAGGGTGAGTGTGCGGTAGTGTCGGACCTTGGGGTTAGGGGTGGGTAAGTGAGTTAGGGTTAGGGTGCAGGTAGGGTGAGTGTGCGGTAGTGTCGGATCTTGGGGTTAGGGGTGGGTAAGTGAGTTAGGGTTAGGGTGCAGGTAGGGTAAGTGTCGCGGTAGTGTTGGACCTTAGGGTTAGGGTTTGGGTTAGGGATAGTGGATATGTTATGTAGTGTACTGTGTTGTTTACGTGTAGTGTGTTGGTGTAATGGTTTTCGGTGTTTTGCGTTGTCGGTGTTTTTTGTTGTCGGTCTTTTGGTGTCGGTGATTAGTGTGTCGGCGAAACGCGATTTCGGGGATATAAAGGTGATCCATATATATATATATATATATATATATATATATATATATATATATATATATATAAATATATATAATGCATTGGGTATTACACACCAGCAGCAATTCAGGGAGTAGAAGTTCTTACTTTTTACATATCTCCATCCCTGTTCACAAGGTAGGGGCGCATTGGCAATCTGTGTGTAATCCATGACTTCCCAAGATCTCACTGAAATGGGCTATGCTGTAAAATACCCACATGGTGGTAGTTCAATTCCTTGCAGTCCTTTGGAACCAGATGTGTTCCTCCACATGCTGCAGCATGATGTTATCTAACTAGTGTAAGATAAATTAGGCTGAAAATTGCAATAGCTCCAAAATAACCCCATAGATCACTGAAAAGTGTCTGTAGCGAAAGCCATTAATGCTGCACAGGATGCATAACACATGTAAAAATCTTGATTCCTCTTGTTGTCAATGCAGTTTGACTAGGTTACATATATGTTCATAGGTTCATAGATAAGTTGTAGACCAGCTGCCATTGTGGGCCATTTTAAGCCTGGCCAATTTTCCTTTGGGTACTTTAATTAACCAATCTTGTTTGATGTTAGCTTGTTAGATATGGTCTCCTGTCCACACAGTAGCAATCTACTAACTGCTCTGTGGGAGAGGGTAGTATATAACACACCCATATACCTCCTGTGCTGGTGTGCATGATCATAGTGAAAAAGACTTGGGCAGTTACTCCAGTAAAGTCAGCTAACATATGCTGCTCTGCAATACCTAATACTATGCTTATCATTGCCATTTCAGCTTACATCAAAAATCCTCACAGTTCAGAATACATTTGCACCAGAGAGCAGTATGGTTCTTTTATACTTTTCTGAATTACTCCTTCAGGTTTGATATCATCATTTGCATAATCTGCGTGCATCATTTGCATGTGATTCCTTAATTCTATATCATTTTTTGGCATTTGCATGCATTCCAAACCATTCTAATCTTCTTCTTGAGTTTTCTTTCTATCTGTGTGTCTTAATTTTCCATGCTGCATTTACAACCACTACATGTTGCAATTTGTGCTGCACATTGTATTTTTCTGAATCTCTGTCGATATGATTATTTTTAGTTCATATTTTTAACTTTTCTCATAAATCTCATTAACTACCATTTGTGGCAGATATGACCATAAAAATGTCTTATTTTTTTATCTACTATATGAAACAAGAATACCTAGAGTCATATTTGTGCCTGAATACTTAAAATGGTTGCTTACTTCTGAAAATGACCTTGAGGAACCATCGTGTACTCAAGGAATGACTATCCTCATCAGTACCAAATTGTGTAAACTTGTGCTTGTAAATAAATTTTGCAAATTCTTTGCTCTATATGTTTTCTTTTTCCCTCTATTGGTGTTTTCTTGTTACTAAAATGCTTCCTATAATGCCTTTATATTTTGTTGTACATTGTCCCAATGATTCAGAAAGGTCCTCACTTGTCACATAAAATGACTATCACCGCCAAGAAAATTAGAAAATGTTATTCTGAGATAGTTATAACTTTGAATCACACGTGACTAATACTGGTACCAACTGACCAGATGGCTGTAATATTTTCCCTCATGGCCCATACATCACATTAGCAAAGACAGCTCATACATTCACATAATTCCACATTCAGACATCCATGCATAAACTCTCACACACACACACACACACACACACACACACACACACACACACACACACACACACACACGCACACATAAATACATGCACAGAAATATCCACCTATTAACAAACAAGTCCCCCCATAATTGCTCATACTCATAGAGTCACTTTAAACACATCCATACTCCAACACACTCATATAGATAATCTGAATTCTCTACCTAAACCTCCCAGTGTGACCACCCAGGCACACACATACACACAAATAGACAGTGTGATGGGTCCCTACTCCTGGCCAGCAATCAAGGGGACTCCATCCTCACCAGTGACTCTGGTGAGGGACAGTCACTAAGAGCAAAGATGGATTCACACAGTATTCTCAGATGTGACCCCTGCACCAAGCTCAATATCCCTTAACAGCACACAAGAAGTATGCTTCAGACCTGGGGCTGGACTATCATTCTCTCTCCAGGCCCACACAAAACTCTACACTGGCCACTTTGGACCTCTGTCTCCCTATTCCCAGCAGCAGACACACACACTTGGATATTTGAGTTTTGCACACACATACACACATGGGAAAAGCTGGCACAGATTTACTAGCTTTGCCCCTTTCTGGACAGACTCTGGGGTAATCATGCTGCCAACAGTCAGCTACCCTAAGGCTCTTACAAAGGGTACCCAATAATACCGGGTAAAATTAATACAAATACAAATGTTAGGGTGTGATCAAAGCAGCAAGGCTTTTGGGAGTGGCCACAGTGTCATTAAAACAAGCGTAAATACTCTTAAGATGTTAAAAGTATTCTCTAAAGGACCAACCACAATGAAAGGTATTAAAATATTTAATGGTAAATAAAACAGAAAACATGAGAATACTGAATACAATAAACAACAGAGTTTCATCCACAAAAATATAAAAAATAATACAGTTGGATAGTTTCTCACAGACTTAGAAAACAGTACTGAACTATTCTCACTAAATGTCCCTGACTGACTTAAGAATCACTGTTACCTGCCTACCTACTAAAGCAAGGCAAGGTGATGTGTGCTGAGTGCCTTACCACAGCAAAAGTCAAACAATGTTTCTCTTTGCCTGTGTGGATCTGTAAGATATATATCCTGTGAGAAATATTTTCTGTCAGGTTCCAAAGTGCTGCTGTTAGAGTTCCAGTGAAACCAGATTCTGGTTAGAGGATGACATCACATCTGGTCACCTGACTCTGGTACAATATACACACAGAGGTTTGCTAAGATCTGTGGCAGCATCTGAAAGCTATAGCACAATTTCAAACTTTCTGCCCTTCCAAGGTTCTCTGACAAACATACACATTTTATCAGTTACAACAATGCAACCTTACATACATGCATACATTCTGTCTGTCCAGCAAGACCTACTGTTGATGCATTTTTAACACAAGTAACTTTATAAATACATTTTACATGTTTACAAATCAGTGTGATAATCAAGTAACATACAATTATTTACAAAACTCCAGCTAGCTATGCTAGCATATGTACACATGTACTGCCTTACTCTCTATGGCACAAATGGCACTACCTCATAACATCACATCTCTCGTCCCCTTTGAAAACTCAAGCTAGGTTTTCAAGTGACCCTGGAAAAACATTGCTTGAGAGAAATGGGCCTGTCTGGTAAAACATTAACCTATACCCTGATTTGAGAGCCCATCTGCATTGGCATTGCTGACCCCATTATGGTACAGCACTGCCATGTCATATGCCTGCAACCCTAGATCCCACCTTAATAACTTGGCATTTTTTTGGCTGGCTTGATGTAGTCATGTTAAGAGATTGTGGTCTGTGACCAAAGTGAATTTCCTTCCATACAGATAGGGCTGAAGTTTCTGCAGTGTTTGTATTATGGCTAGACATTCTTTTTCTACAGCTACATAGCATTCCTCCATGGGTTGTAGTCTATAGCTGAGATATACAACTGGGTGCTCTTCTCCCTCTGAGGAAACTTGGCTGAGTACGGCCCCCACCACAAGGTTTGAAGCATCCACCTGCCATCCACTGCAAATACTCAGTACCAGGGCCTCCCTATCATGGCTTCATCATGTAAACATGATACAATTTGTGCCCCCTTCCTCCTGCCTAGCAGGTTTACCATGTAATTAACATCATTGACCTTTCTTACTACTTTGAAGGGTTCCTACCAAGCTGTCTGCAGCTTGTTGTGTCTGACAGGAATGAGCACCGTAACCTGCTGTCCCACAGCATACTCTCAGGCTCAAGCATTCCTGTCATAGTAGACCTTTTTCTGCTATTGATCTCTTGCCAGGTTGTCCTGGGTCAAGCCCATGACCTCCCTAAGCCTTCTCCTGAAGTTTAGGAAATATGCCATAACAGACTCCTTGTGGGATTCACACTCACTCTCCCACTTGTCATAAATCAAATTTAAAGGTCTCCTCATGCTATGCCCATACAGCAACTCAAATGTTGAAAAACCTGTGGACGCCTGGGGTATCTCTCTGTATGCAAACAGCACATGGGGCAAATATTTGCCCCACTCTCACTCTTAAACTGGTCTGCAAATACATGTAGCATGGCCTTTAGTGTAGAGTTTAACCTTTCCACAAGACCATTAGTCTGGAGTGGTTTTTAGGTGCCTCATCCCACAGGCTTCCAAAGAAAATCCAACCTGTCAGACATAAAATTGGCACTAATGTCAGTCAGTAGTTCTCTTGGGAAACCTAAAATGAGTAAACCACTTTCTCCTGCAGAGGCAATAATTCCAATAGCGAAATGTAAAAAATTCCTTTTTATTCCACACGATACAAGGATTTAATACAAGAAGATGACAAGCGCTTTCGCCTGGTTCATTCCAGGCTTTGTCAAGTCAAACAACCATACTGGTTGTAAGAAACTGTTTATATACTGTTGGTGATTAATCACATGATGTAATTAACACACTTGATTGTTTAAACCAACTGTTGGCTAAGCTGAGTGCATTGCAAAGTGAATGAAATTGCTAAACATTCATTACAACTGTCATAAACTGTAAATCTTAACCAACTGTAATTAATAATGTAATAAAATAAAATACTAAAATACTATACACCACTTAAATGTTCAATAGTAAAAATAGAAATGTGCAGAGTAAATAATAAACTAAGTAAAATAATTGTGCAATGACCTTCAAGTAACATTACACAAATCAAGTAAACAATGAATAAGTACATCTTAAAACTAATAGCTCAACATTTAAAAACAGTGAATAGTGTAGGCAAACAGACCAGTGGATAAATGGTTATGCAGGTAAAAACTAATGTGTAAAGCGATAAGGTAAACATTGCATAAAACCTATGTGTAACCAGGGATAGAAAAATGTGTGTGAGAGGGGGGGGGGGTAAATTTATAACCTAGCCCTGCGAAGCTTCAGCACTGAGCCTATACTAAGCATACCATTAAGGCCTGGGGGTTTCCCTGCATCAAGTTTCAACTGCCAGATTAACTCTCTAAACTCGAGTTTGGATTCCCAATCTCCCCCTCTGATGTCTGGGTTAACCTGTTCAAGTATCATGAAAACCAGCTTAAAATCGGGACATACATTGGAATGCTTAAAGAAAGCATTCCAATGTAACCCCCAGGCCTTAATGGTATGCTTAGTATAGGCTCAGTGCTGAAGCTTCGCAGGGCTAGGTTATAAATTTACCCCCCCCCCCTCTCACACACATTTTTCTATCCCTGGTTACACATAGGTTTTATGCAATGTTTACCTTATCGCTTTACACATTCGTTTTTACCTGCATAACCATTTATCCACTGGTCTGTTTGCCTACACTATTCACTGTTTTTAAATGTTGAGCTATTAGTTTTTAAGATGTACTTATTCATTGTTTACTTGATTTGTGTAATGTTACTTGAAGGTCATTGCACAATTATTTTACTTAGTTTATTATTTACTCTGCACATTTCTATTTTTACTATTGAACATTTAAGTGGTGTATAGTATTTTAGTATTTTATTTTATTACATTATTAATTACAGTTGGTTAAGATTTACAGTTTATGACAGTTGTAATGAATGTTTAGCAATTTCATTCACTTTGCAATGCACTCAGCTTAGCCAACAGTTGGTTTAAACAATCAAGTGTGTTAATTACATCATGTGATTAATCACCAACAGTATATAAACAGTTTCTTACAACCAGTATGGTTGTTTGACTTGATAAAGCCTGGAATGAACCAGGCGAAAGCGCTTGTCATCTTCTTGTATTAAATCCTTGTATCGTGTGGAATAAAAAGGAATTTTTTACATTTCGCTATTGGAATTATTGCCTCTGCAGGAGAAAGTGGTTTACTCATTTTTGGTGTTTCAGCTTTGTGGTTTTTTGGTTCTACCTCTTGGGAAACCTACCCTGCTGAAAATCTCTAACAAAACATTTGCCACCTTCTCTGGCTCAATAGAGGACAGATCCATGGCCTCAGGGTATCTAGTAGCATAATCTACTACCACCAGGATATACTTCTTCCCTGTGGAACTTGCGGTACTGAGAGGCCCCGCAATATCCATAGCTATCCTCTGAAAACACAAAGGCATCAAAGCAGCCTTGACCTTGTCTCCTGCTTTGCATACCTGTTGGTACTGCTCACAGGTCCTGCAGTACACTGTTACATCACTTGCAATCACAGGCCAATAAAGTTCTGCATAATACATCTCTTGGTATGCTTTATGCCCATATGACCTGCAAAAGGAATGACATGGGCTATGGCTAGAAATGCCAGACAGTAGGCTGTTGTCCCTACCATCTGCTATATTACCCTCTAGCCCTCCTTCAGGGGTCTACGCTGTATACAGTAACCCTTTGTTCCAGTATACAGTCTCCCTTTTTCCTTAAGAATCAGGTGCCTCTTTAGTTACCTCCCTCAAGTCTCGTAATGTAGGGCCCAAAAGCTGAGCCTGTCTCAGTTCTACCTTTGTGACCCTTCCCAGTTTCCTTTCCACCAGAAGCTTGGTACCATCTGACAGTAGTGCCTCACTCACGTCTGTCCTTGCAGTCACGCTGTCCACAGGAACATCAGTATCTATCAGCAGCTGTGGCTCATTTTCAGGCTCACTGCTACAAGGTAGCACCTTTTCTGAAATAGCACTTCACCAGCCCTGCTTCAGGCATGGGGTCTGTCTAGGTCTTCCTCAGGCTACCAGACCCACATGCCTGTCTCCAAGCCTGACTGAGTGTAACTGCATGCACAAAAGGTAATGCATTATCAAAATCATTCCCTATCAAGACATCTGCATGGATATCCTCAAACACACCTACCTGCTTACTTCCTTTTCTACCCCCCCCAGTGAAGATGAACCCTGGCCATAGGTATTTAGTATGGGGTCCCTCCTAAAATTCTGACTGGTCTGGACTATTCAAGCAAGTACTGCTCCTCTTTAAGCACTACAAGCTTCACAATGGTTACATCAGAGGTTGTGTCTGTCATAGCAGTGGCCTGTCTTCCATCCACTATGATAGGATACAAATTCAGTGATAATTTGGTACCCCTGTTGTCTCCAGACAACTTACCAATGGTATGCTGCTATTCCCACTTATTGGCTCCTTCACCTTTTGTTCCCCACCTTGCCTCAGTGGACATTTGTATGCTACATGGCCCCTCTGGTTACATGTAAATCTTTTAACCCTTGGTCCTGGCTCTTAACCTGTACTAGTGGCTTCCCCTGTTACTAGTGTACTCTGTTGGGGTGATTTAGTCTGCCCATCATGGGTTCCCTATGACCATGTGCAGTGCTGGGTATCCTCTTCTTGTACAGTGATGCCCTGCTTGCTAAGTAGAGATCGACTTTTCTCCCCAGCTCATCTGCAGAGTTACACTCCCAGTCTACCAATCAGATTCTAATGTCCTCAGGCAAAGTGATAAAGGCTTGTTCCGACATCGAAAGGTCTGCCAGCATCTCAAAAGTGAGTGACCTCTCACCCACTCACCCACCTATGAAAATAAGTGGTTATCTCAGCAATATAATCACATGCACCTTCATCTGCCGAGTGTCAATGCTCATGGAACTTTTCTCTGTAACCTTCAGGAGCTAAAACATTCCAATAAACATTGTTTTATTTTGTCATAGTTTAAGCAATCAGTATCAGACAATTTAGAAACAGCAGTTACAGCTTTACCATGCTATTTCCATGGTGGTGCAGTGGTAGCATTGTTGCCTCACAGCAAGAGGTTTTCCCATTCTATTCTCGGCTTGAGTGTGGGGAGTGCCTTCTGTGTGGAGTCTGCATGTCCTCCCCGCGGTTGGGTGGGTGTTTGAAAGACATGCGTAAATGGGCAAGCCTTCTTTGAAGGTTGAACATTGAGCTGGCACCTCAGCGTTCGTGAAAATTGACTGCCAATCATTAGCGGACCAGAGTTCCACTGTGGGGAAAAGCCAAAAGACAACAACAGTTACAGCTTTACCATGCAGTAAGGCGGTCAGGAACTATACCCAGAGCCCTTGGTCAACATTATATTGTTTACATATCCTTTCAAATACATGAATAAAACTATCAAAATCATCACCCTCTGTTAACTGTGGAAGAAATCTACTGACTTTTATTGCTTCTGGAGTTCAGTCATTCCCTTCTCCATTACCTACTTGACCCTGCTGAAAAGTTGTTATATTGGCACTGTTTTTCATTTTCTTTGGCCTCCAAACACTGCAGTCTCTCTTCGACCTGCAAACATCACAGTCTCTTTTCTGATTCTAATTCCATCTGCTTCTCCATTCATTTGGCCTCCAGTTGAAGTCTCTAACTCCAGACCATGAATAACTGGTTCTTTGTAAGCTTGCTATAATCATCTGCTGACATCCTTGCCTGCTTTCCCTGAATAAACTAAA
Organism: Protopterus annectens; assembly: GCF_019279795.1. Lineage (NCBI taxonomy): Eukaryota > Metazoa > Chordata > Ceratodontiformes > Protopteridae > Protopterus > Protopterus annectens. Next base: position 1,429,170,124 of record NC_056732.1, on the reverse strand, counting down.
CTAACAAAAATAAACAAAATTGTTGTAAAAATGAAACTCTGTATATTTACCTTGTGACTGCTGAGAGTACACACATCTTCAGTGACAACTGCCCATGGCTACTGAAGTCCAATTAATATCCCACCCAGCTGCCACCAATATGTGACAGGTCCCTACTCCAGGCCAGTAATCAAAAAGACTCAATCCTCACCACTTACTCCAGTGAAGGATGGTCACTAAGAGCAAAGATGGATTCATACAGTATATTCAGATGCAGCTCCCTGCACCAAGCACAATTGTGAGACCATGCTCCAGATTCTGGGCTGGAATATCTTTCTGTCTCCAGGCACACACAAAACTCCACATTGACCACTTTGGAGCCTTGTGTCCCTGTTCCCAGTAGCTGACACACACACTTGGATTTTTGATTTTCACACAGACATACACACCTGGGAAAAGCTGGCATAGCTTTAATAGTTGTGCCCCTTTCTGGCCAGACTTTGGGGTAAACACACTGCCACTAGTCAGCTACCCTAAGGTTCTTACAACGGCTACCCAATAATAATGGGTAAAATTAATACAAATACAAATGGTAGGGTGTGAACCAAAGCAGCAAGGCTTTCAGGAGTGGTCACAGTGTCACTAAAACAAGTATAAATACTCTCAAAATGTTAAATGTATTCTCTAAAGGACTAGCCATGATGAAAAGGTATTAAAATATTTAATGATAAATAATAAAACAGAAAACAGGAGAATACCGAATACAATAAACAACAGAGTTTCAACAAGAGAGATACAAAAAATAATACAGTTGGATAGTTTCTCACAGATGCAGAAAATAATAGTAAACTATTCTCATTAAATGTCCCTGACTGACAAAATAATTACTGTTCTCTGACTATTTACTAAAGCAAGGTAAGTTGATGTGTGCGCTGAGTTCCTTACCGCAGAAAAAGCCAGATGATGACTCTCATTTTCTTCAGCCTCCCCCAGTCTCTATTTGACCTCCACTGATTCTACTTACAAGCATCTGGCCTCCAGTTCAAGTATCTTTAACTCCAGATGGATTTCTATGTCCTCTGAGGAAGAGGTGAACTGTCCTATTTCTGAAGACTGCACATCCCCATCACCAGACTGGTTGTCTTCCGGATTGCTGGTCTGTGCTGCAGCTCTAACGAGGGTGGAAATCATTTCTTCTTTAGTCAGGTTGGCATGCATCAGTCCTTTGGCTTTGCACATCATGGCCAACTGGTTCTTTATCAGCTTGCTATAATACTCTGCTGACATCCTTGCCTGCATTCCCTAACTAAACTAAACTAGCAATAATAAATAAAACTGTTGTGAAAATGAAACTCTGTATGTTTACCTTGTGGCTGCTGAGAGTGCACACATCTTCAATGACATCTGCCCACGGGCTACTGAAGTTCAATTAATAACTCAAACATTTGTACACATCAGTGTGTTAGTCAAATAACATAAAATTCTTTACAAAACTCCACTCATACGAGGGAGCTGTACCACCCATACCACTGCGACTTATAGATACTAACTCTGTGATTTCTATTATGCCAGGGAATGGTCCAAATGTGAACATTCTCAGAATTATTTTATTTAACTGCCCTTGTCTGTTAGTAGGCACAGTGATTAAGGTTGCAAGCTTTAGTTCTTTAGTTCTTGTAGTGCAGGGTTTGATTCATTCAGGCCTCATTTACTTACCATGTGACCTATTCACTTCACCAGACACCAGGGTCTAGATCATTCAAATGATCAGTGCCAGAACCATGACTTAAAGCTAAATGTGAAAAAATAAATTATCATGCCCTTTGGGAAATCAAATACCCCTGCAAATTACAACAGTAATATCACACCCCTAACAGCCTCAAAGGTGAGAGATCTAGGTACAGAGATAAATAGTAACCTGAACTTTGACCACCATGTGTCCACAGTGATGAGGACGTCATTCTATGTGATACAACTTATAAGTAAAGGCATCCAGATACCAAGAAGTTATAGTCCCATTGCACTCAGCCCTTATTAGACCACTATTTGGCATGTATTTGACTAGGCACTTATAGCAGCCAGAATGACCTCAGAGCTTCCTCACAATGAAAATACAGGGTGTAAACAACATTTCCAATCTGGATAGACTAAAAGCCCTATCATTTTCCTCTGTCACCTACTGATTATTAAGGGGTGATCTATGTCTTACCTACAGGGCACTCACAAATCCAGCCCTGATGAAGCTGCTACACATCCGCAAGTCAAACAGCATGGGAGTCACTTGATCTAGGGATCTAAACTTAGTGACTCAAACAAAACATGCTGGAGAAGCAGGTTTGTGTCTCAGAGATTGCCACTACTTTAAAACAGGCTTCCTATTCCCATTAAGCAGAGTCTTCCCTGGCCCTCTTCAAATGCAGTTTGGATCAATGGATAGGGAATTGCAAATTTATACCTGGGGTAGTGCCTATGTCACTTATGGACATGTGCAATATATAAAATATTCAAGGCAGAGTCTCAGCGCAATGCAATCCTTTTGCCCCTGTGGGCCATTTATTGGGTAAAACTGGGTTATGTTGCCTAGGCTTTTTAAGGGCTCTTAAGCCATTAGTTCAGTAATATCTTATGAACCTATGAACATTATGAGTATCATTATTTAAAACTACTAGACACACACACGCACACACGCACACACACACACACACACACACACACACACACACACACACACACACACACAGACACACAGTCTCACATAGTGTGCATTCATATATATCATGTGTTTGCACATAGTGTGTGTGTGTGTGTGTGTGTGTGTGTGTGTGTGTGTGTGTGTGTGTGTGTGTGCGTGTGTGCATGTGTGTGTTTCTGTGTGTGTGTATACAGATCTCTATCTTTCTGTCTCTTTCTGTATATGTCAATTTCTATTTCAAGTTCTATATATGGACTTATGGCAGGTCACAGACAGAAAGTCACAGACATCAAATCACTACAAATAAATGCTAGCATATTGAGAAACACATTTACCGAAAAACAAACATAAGTAAGGTAAATAAGACTACAAAAAGAAAATAGTTTCCTTTTTTGATCTTATAAGAAGCCTACCATCACACTTAGACCAAATTTGTCTGCATATTAGTAGTGTTAAGAACAGAGCTTTTCTTTAGATAAAGTGAAGCGTTAGGTTTAGGAGCAGTGGCAATGTTATGCTTAGCATGAGATACTAAGTTGGGCAGGAGGTGCTTAATAAAATGAACCAGAGTAATTTTAATAAAAGTTAAGTCACTTTCTTCATAAAAGTGATTGTTTAATATATGTGTTTAAAATGCACATGAGTGTTTGTGTGTCCGTGTGTGCGTCTGTGTGTATTTGTGTCTGTGTGTGTGTGTGTGTGTGTGTGTGTGGGGGGGGGGCAAAGATCCATTATGTCTGCTGAATTAATTTTTTTCGGCTTTCAATTTTCAAAAGGATATTCCTGCTGCTAACTCCTGCCATACTTGACTGTTCCAGCTGACATCAATCCACAAACATGTTTTTCAGAAACCCTAGTATTCCGCATGTCACACCTAGACCTTTCTACTTTCCCTGCTCTGGAGGAACATACCTGTTTTCAGGCCTGATTTACCCCAGCACATGATTCATAGGTTCATAGATATATACTAAGCTAACAACCACGAGGACCCTTATAAGCCTAGGCATGCAACCCAAATGTCACCCACAAATTAACTTTATACAGGGGCTAATTTACTGACTGTCTCTGTCCATCAGAGACACTGATGCAAGACCATGTGTGAATTTCCAATTTACCATCCATTAGTCCGAGTTGCACTTAAATAGAATTAGGAAAAAAACTCTGCTTCACATGGATGTGGAGTCAGTTCCACAGAATGGGAATTCTCTGAGAAACATACCTGTCTCTATCATATGGCCTATTTATGTCACAAGCAGAATTTTGTTTTTTTTATGTAGTAGTTCTGATGCTATTTGTTTTGCAGATGTGCAAACGGTTCATCAAAACAGGGTTCAGGGATTCCTTTTACACCATGCAAATATCACCTCTCAGTCTGCATGATACAGACTAAAGAGACAGGACTTTAAGGCAGTCATCATAGGAAATTGTGTTTACTCCCTGTATTCTTTTTGTAAAGAACCTTTGCAGATGTAGTTGCTGCATATGTCTGGTCAGGTAGATAGAGCATTATACTCTATGATGGTTTTGATGAGGACCGAATACAGTGGTACAATGACTTTTCTGGACCTAAATGTCATGACTTTACTTATAAATTGATCAACACAAAAGGATTTTCTTACCAATGTGGACACATTGATCAAAGGTTATGTTGCTACTACATGAGTTCCTAGATCCCTGACCAGTGAATTAACTTTTAGGGTATTTTATTGATGACGTAGTTACCTTGGGTAGCTGACTTCCCAAAATGTACTATGATGCATTTTTTGGTATTGACTTTTAAGCCACAACTTTGGTACCAAGCTTTTGTCTGTGTTAGACATTCCTGAAGGATGTTCATGGCTTGGGGGGATTTGATGACTAACTGCTCCCAGTTTGCAATCATCTGCAAACTTGGTCATCAGAGACCTTTGACATTGTCTTTGCACTCTGAGAAGTAGATATCAAAGAGGAGTGGGTACAGTACATAGCCCTTAGGGACTATACTGGTAACCAGCCTCTTTGTGGAGGTGGCCCCACTAATCCTAACCTCTTGGATCCGATCTGTGAGCCAGCTAGCTATCCAACATGTTATAAAGGAGTTTATGCCTAGTTCCATAAGTTTGTTGACAATACTTGAATGGAGTATTGTATCAAATGTTGTAGCTAGGTCTCGGTAGTCAGGATGCCCCACTTTCCCCTCATCCACTTCAATGAAGCCCACCAGGTTCAGAAACTAAGACCTTCATTTGACAAAGCCAAATTGGAATGCAGCCAGTATCTGAAGGTCTCCTATATCCTTGTTGATAATTTCCATGATAATTCTTTCCATGCCTTTGCAAATAAGACTAGTCAGACTAATGAGTCTGTAGTTTCCAGGATCTGTTGAAGGTCCTCCATTATAAAGGAGGATAACAATCACAGTCCTCTAATGTTGTGGCACAAAGCTTGTTTTAAGATGATAGTTAAATAGTGGTTCCAGGGGTCCTAATAAGTTTTATTTTAGACTGTCCAAGAGACATCATGGGATATTATTGAGACACACTGAAGCTCTGTTCTTGGCTTTAGTGTGTGCAGCCAGTGCATGCTCCCTAGTTGTAGTCAGAGGGTTATGTTTAAAGGTATTTCATGGAGGATAGTTGGGGTGATAGGTATGTCCCTATTCTCAAGCCGATTTACCACTAGACACAATTTTCTGAATCTCTGTCATCACACATGATTTTTGAAGCCACCTAGTACACAGAAAATTATATGACATGACCAATGTACTAGTGGGACTAATAATTAAAAGAAAGAGGGCACCCATCTTACATCTACCTTTTTCCAGAAGCAAAAATGAATTACGATGTGAAGTAGAAGTTTGCAATACAGGTCTTTAAAGTCTACAGATGTCTTTTTCATAATGTGCTTATATTTTTTTTCATCTTTTTTGTCATCTCTTTTTTATACATTTCTACTGGAGGCTGGAAAGGCTATGCACTAATTTGGATTCAAATTTTATGGTAAATCAATATCCAGACTTTTGTCTGGATGTACATTTTCAGGGGCCTTTATACTTATTTTCAAAGTCTGCAGGTTGTAAGGTAAGGTCACATTCCTCCATTCATATATATTAAATTTGAAAAAAATTTGAACATAACTTTTGTGCAGGCATATAGTTCTGAAAATGCTTATGTTCTGAAAGGCTAAAAGGTTATCTGCACTCCTTAATAATTGACTAATATTGACTATGAAGAAAGACTGCATATTTTTAATTATATTAAATTAAATTACATCGTTGAGTATGGTATCATACCCTGTACTGAAGAAGTCCCAATGTGTTATTTTTCAACAATTGCTTTATAAAATGTCTGTACTGAAAACTGAGGGATGTGCAGGTGTTGAATCCAAAAACCTTGGAATTTGAATTAAAAGATCAGAAGAATTCATCCTGTTTGAAGAAAAAGAAATTCTACAAATGTTTTTTAATCAGATGATGATTTTTCATTTGAATGATACTGTGTGACTGAAACACATAATTTGGTTTTAAGCTCACTGAGGTATAATGTTCATTCTGTCAATCTATATCTCATCTCTTTGCTAATTGTAAAGGAAATTAACCTGCACTCCAACAGAAACCTACAGACTTTGTTCTTTTTGGATTATATGTACTTCAGCTGTCAAATAAAAGTAGTATCAAGCTATAAGAAAAGATTAATTATAAACTTATAACCCCCACAGAGCTGGATATAATACAATGCTTCTTCAGTCCTTTAAGATTTGAGTCCTATTCTGTGCTGAAGGTCTTTTCTTGTGTAGTAATTACTGTCATTTTAATAATACAATTATTTTACTGAAGTGTTTAAAATCATTACGTGGAAAAATGTAGACAATTTTCTAAAATATGATTCATTTTCTGTACTGCTCATCTTTTTTTTCTTTTGGAATTATTTGTTGTTTTAATAACACATAAAATCTTTGTGATGTATTTTAACTTTTTTTACAGAGGAGAAAAAAGGAACTGCCAAAACATATTTACAGTATTAACCCTGCATATAAATAACATAAATATTGCATTTTAAACATTTTGACTAAAGATTACTCTTCTAAAAGAAGGAAACAGTTTAAGGCCAGTTTAACAGAAGGGCTCAAAGAAATGCAGTTTCAGAACCTTTCTATGATATTCATGATATAATGCTACCGCATACAAAGAATATCATAAAGAAAATGGACATTCTAAAATAATTTCAGTCCCTTAATCTAGTACTTTCAGTCCTGATTCTGGACACCAACACATTAATCAACCTTGACTGACATGCCCTTATCCCTGACCTTTGATGCTTCCTTCATGCCTGCATGCATGATCCTGTTCTCTGTGTTGTTTTTGTTTTACTTTTTTTTAAAGTAAAGAGTGTCCTGAGCTGTAACTTTCCTCTCCCCTCTTTGCATCCATTATCCTATTTCACTTAGACCATCTTTGTGGTACAATTTGTCTTGAAAACAGGATGCGCCGATTAAGTATTTTCTCTGCGTGAATATTTATGTCAATAAATCTGGCTTGTTTGGTGGCTCCTTACCCCTTGTTTGTACAGATGACTTATTTTATGTGAGGAAGGGAAGTAAGTTAAACATATGCATTTGATTTTATGTGAACTGTTTGGATTCAGTTAAGCACAGATGTTAGAATGAAATAGTCCCCAGGATTCACAAAGCCATTTTTTCCATGCAGGAACAGTGTAGGAGCTCCTGCATGGAAAATGGCCGCCGAGCGATCCAGGAAAGTACCTTTTTCATGTTCATGAGCAGCCCTACACTGTTTTAGCACAGAAAACCGGCAAATATGCAAATCACCTCATTTGCTGGTGAAAACCATGCAAACAAGGTGATTTTGTGATTCACCATGCTGCCAGGTCTCTGTGCCAGAACAGTGTCAGTGCAGAAATGTATTTGGCTACTAACCGAATACATTTCTGCATCTGACAAAAAGGAGGCATGAGACCTCATGTAAAAGCATGTATTATGTGTAATATATATATATATGCCAATGTCCAAATATAAGGCCATTGACATTAAAAACAGTTTATTTATTTTTTTAATTTTTTTTGGCCGATCTTGTCCTTTTAAGCTTAGGGCAACGGCACACAAATGGGATCGTGCCGAAAATAAATAAAAAAAAAATGAGAAAAGTAAATTTTAAGCTAATTCTGCTTTTTGGCATTATAGTCAATGGCATGAAGAATGTAAACAATACCAAGGAGCACTGGTTGTCAAGGGGAAAGGGTCCGTTTTAGTGCAGTAACTAATGACCTACACACTGAGGTATGCAAATGAGGGGAGTTATACTGAATCAGAAATTTCTTCAAAGTGTCAGCTTGTACCTAACCGTGTAGGTACAGGAATACAACAGTACAAGTCTAAGAGCTGGATGACTTCATAAGGGGGTGTGTCATGCTTGCTGTACACTCACTGGAGCTCTGTGGCCCGTGTTTGCTCTTAGTTAAGCACAGCTAAGGAAGGGGGTGTGTCAGATGTGCCTGAGTACTGTGTACATAGCCTAAACGGGTATGTGCACTGTGCACTGGGATTTGAACAGAAAAAAAGAGGAAATCGCAGCACTGTTGACATTTGAGCACTAGGTATGTGCGGTGCACCTCAGGGCTTAAATAGGGAAAAACTGGGAAGGGGAAACAGCAGTAGGAAGGCAATCAAGGAGAACTAGCATAGCTGGCAGGTGGAATGTATCAGAATCAGCCAAATACACATGCAGCAGCCCAGCACAGTTCTATAAACTATGCAAACACCTTTCAGAATGGATGTAGGGGAAATAGCAGTAGGAAGGCAATCCAGGAAAACTAGCATAGCTGGCATGTGGAATGTATCAGAATCAGCCAAATACACATGCAGCAGCCCAGCATAGTTCTATAAACTATGCAAACACCTTTCAGACTGGATGTAGGGGAAACAGCAGTAGGAAGGCAATCCAGGAGAACTAGCATAGCTGTCAGGTGGAATGTATCAGAATCCACCAAATACACATGCAGCAGCCCAGCATACTGCTATAGACTATGCAAACATCTTTCAGACTGGTTTTTAGGGAAACAGCAGTAGGAAGCCAATCAAGGAGAACTAGCATAGCTGGCAGGTGGAATGTACTGCTGTTACGAACAGCATTTTAATAATTATTTCACATATGCTTGCCTGACATTATTAGCATTATAATAGCATTTTCAGTATTTATTTCATAAGTGCTTGCCTGATGTTAATGCTTATGCCTTAGGCTTTGAAATTATATAAATGAGTCCTGGCTTCACTTTAATATGAATAGCATTCTTAATATTTATTTTCAGAAATGCTTACTCCCTAATTGCAATGTTCTTAAAGTAATCTACTTTATTACCTAATGATTACTGTTCTTGTTTCTGTGACTGCAATGTGTTATTTTAATCTGTATTGTTCAAACTGCTGTAGTAACTGTTCTATTCATTGTGCCTAATTTAAGAATATATTTCTGCTGTTGTTGACATCTCTTATTTTTTCATCAGCACTGCTCCTAAGTTGTTGACTAGCCTAGAAATTTTCCAGTTATTTACTGTGTGTTCCTCATTACAGTCTTCTCCCTTTTTTTGTCTTTCCCAGCTATTATCACTACTTCTACCTAATATTTTTGCTACTGGTCATACCCTGCTGGACTTCTAAGACCAACTACTGTCGACTACCATACCCTGTGTGTCCTACTCCATCCCGGGAAACCAAAGCGTTCCTTGAACTGTACTCCAAGATAACTAAAGAAAGTATGTCAAACAAGGTTCTACCTCCCATAACATGCATTTGATATTGTTGACCAACTTGCTAGGTCTGTAGTGTAAACCTACCAGAAAAGCCAGCAGCCATACCCCCATTATTTCACTTTCTTCCTCTATGAACCCCCTACCTACGCTATCCTAGTCTGTTAGTAGCCTTTCTGATTTTCCTATTACCTCCAGCCTTCCTCCTATAGTTACCTCACTGTGCTATGTCAGCTCTTAACCACTAGATGGCAGTCTTTACCTGTCTCTTACACTCCATCTCACTATTTTTTATTCTTCACCTATAGAATTATAACCTCAAGTCTGTCACTCTCCTCTTCCTCTACTCTCATATCCTAGTCCATATTCATCCTACAGCCTCTCTCTCTGTGTTACTAAACTTCTACACTAGTCTTACTCTGCCACCCTGCTTACCTTCCTTCGTACTTACTCCAGACTTCACTGATTGTTTGTCTCTCTCCATCCTGCTGTGTCTGTCCTTTGGGTCTGCCCTGCTCCACTTCCCTACCCTACCCCCAAATTCCACCCACCCCCAGTGCCCTCACCTTTATACTGCACTATATCTCCTCCCCTTCCCCTAAACAAATCCAGTCTCTCTTCTTCCCCCTCATAGCTTTCTTCAATTAACTAATCCCTCCCCTAACTGTATCCTTCACACTGATATACTCTCACCTATATTCCTATACCATCTTAACTCAACCACTCCCCAATCTTCTTGCAGCCTCCTACTAACTTGCCCCACCCTAATTAAATAATGTCTCCTCCACTTCCATATTCTCTTCTTATCTCTTCTATAAGCATTCTTCTCCTAACTACTGTCTTCTATGCCACCTCCTACTCCTCTTTCAAATTAACCCCCTTCTTTCCCTCCCACACCTCCACCACTCCCCCCATCCCAACCTCATCATATCCCACTTTCATAACATCTCCCCCTCACTAGTACAACCTAATCCACTTCACCATTTTAATCTAAAACATCTAGCCTATTCTACAAACCCCCTTACTCCAAAAATGATACATTTCTTCCTACATATGATAAATTGCAAACCAAAGTTTATGCCTCCCTCTTCATCTAACTGGCTTATGCTAGCTGGAGACATTCTCCCCAATCCTGGACCATTGACTAATAGTAACCACTCTTCTCTCATCTCTTCAAATACTACCAACCACAAATTCCTCAAACTAATTACCATTAACACCCAGAGTGTAAAAAACAAAATATCACTTTTTCATGCTTGGCTAAATCTTACTACACCAGATGTTATAGCAGTCTCAGACACATGGCTACAACCTAACATCTCTGACTCTGAGTTTTTACCAGCTGGATTTCAAGCACTCAGGTGTGACTGACAAAATAAAAAAGGAGGAGGAGGAGGAGCCTTAATCTGTACTAGCCTACTGAATATCTCTCCCTACCAAAACCCTATTCCTCAGTTCTGCAATGCTGAACTAGTCATAGGAATTCTCACACTGAATAACTATAAAAGTATCTGTATTATGGCCATCTATATCCCCCCTGGAAATAACATTACCACTCTAGAAAACATTCTCCTATGGTCCTCAACTAACATTAAGCTTGAGACATATATATTAGGAGATGTGAACATTGACTGGAACAAAATCAACAACAACAATCCCTCCCTATCTATCAATCTCCTAAACATCACTCAACTAATAAGTGGTATTACAAGACCTAACAGAAACAACCCCTCAGGGTCAACTCTGGACTGGATCTTAGTCTCCCACCCTAATAAAATCTCTTACTCTGGTTTACTACCTGACACTATAAGTGATTATCTCCCAGCCATCATTCACCGAGCTACCCACTCCTCCCACCACAAACACCAATATACCCACACTCGTAATCTCACAAATTTTAACCCCTCTATATTCTCCAAAACCCTTAAACTAACAAACTGGGACAACCTAAAAACTCTCCCACTAGATGAAGCCATAGATTTCTTCAATTCCACCTTCCTGAGCATTCTAAACACTCAAGCCCCACCCAGAACTAAATGAATAAAATCCAACTCCACGCCTTGGCTAACTAAAGACACCAAAACTCTTATGCGACAAAGAGACAAAACCTGGAAACTTTACGAAAAAAATAAACACCCTGTTACCCTCCAAAAATATAAACAACTCCGCAACCTAGCCAAAAAATATGTTATAAAAGACAAAAAATCATATTATATCAAACTTCAGTCTACCCACTCTAAAAATCCCAAACAATTCTGGAACTCCATAAACTCTCTTTGGCATCCAGGTACCAAAAGTAATCCCTGTCCTGACAACAGAAAATCTGATACAGAAATTGCTTCTCTCTTCAACTCCTTTTTCACAAACTCTATAGCCGAACTCACTAAGACCTTCCCCAACCACATCTCCTCCCCTACACGCAATCCAACCCCCCCCTTCCTCTACTCAACCCTCCTCCCCCAATCCTCCCCCCACTTTCTATCTAAAAACTGTCCCAACCTCCTACATCAAAAAGCTTCTCTCTAAACTAAAGCCGTGCTCCAACGCCCCTGACAATATTCTCTCACTCTTCTTAAAGCTTGCAGCCGACGGTATTGCCATCCCTGTCAACATTCTCATTAACAGATCCATGCAGGAATCCTACGTCCTCAAATTGTGGCATGCAGCTTTTATCCTGCCACTGCACAAAGGAGGCAAAAACAATAGCATTTCTAACTTCCTACCCATAGCCATTCTTTCACCAATCTCAAAAATCCTTGAAAAATGCATCCATATCCAACTCATGCCCTTCCTTATCAATAGCCAACTCCTTACCCACACCAAACATGGCTTCTGTCCTGGCCATAGCACAATAACAGCTCTCCTCTCCTTTCTAGACAAAATAAACCTTGCTTGAGACTCAGGAGAAATTGTTTCCACCATTGCCCTAGACCTATCTAAGGCATTTGATACCATCTCCCATACCCACCTTCTAAATCATCTCTCCAACCTCAGTCTATCTCAAAACTGCCTTACCTGGTTCCAAAGTTATCTCTGTAACAGATCCCAGGCTGTAAAATGGCAAAATGGCACCTCCACCTTCCTTCCTACCCCTACTGGGGTTCCCCAAGGGTCCATTCTAGGACCAATGCTCTTTAATATATTTATCAATGATCTGCACACCGCCATTCCCAACACACAAATTGTGCAATATGCAGATGACTCTACTTTAATCTGTTTGGCTCCTAATCTTTCTGAACTCCAGGCTAAAACCCAATTAGCCTTCTCAACTACTGAGCACTGGATGCTTCAAAACCATCTCTCACTCAATGCCAATAAATCCAAAATCCTTCTTTTCTCTCCCTCTAAAACTATTACACTTGATAAGCAGTCCTTCAATATCCTCAGCCATGCCAACTCCGCTATAGAAGCTGTCCCCTTTTCTAAACTTCTAGGGGTCACAATTGATGAACACCTGAAATTCAATACTCATGTCCAACTTAATATCAAAAAAATCCACCAGAAGCTAGGCATGTTATATAGAAATGCTCACTTTCTCTCTCCATCTACAAGGCAAACTCTAGCTTCTACCTATCTTCTTCCATCACTACTGTACGGTGCTCCACTTCTAACCAATCTATTACCACCTCCTCAAAGCTAGAAATGTGCTACAACAAAATTGCTAAATTCGCAACCAAATCTAAACACTCCTCTCATCACTGCACCTCTCTTCACAAGCTCACCTGGCTAGAGTTTCCTAACCACCTCCTCTTCCTTCAACTTACTACAGCCCACAAATTAATCTTAAAACCCACTGCATGCCCTGCTCTTTCTAATACTTTACCATTCTACACCCCACACAGACCCCTTAGATCTGCTCAACAAAATCTACTTTCTGTATATAAACCAAAACGGCCCCCTGGACAATTCCTCCTTTCCTATTCTCTTGCCAAAAAATGGAACTCCCTCCCATCCCTGCTTAGAACCACTTCAAACTTTGAACTCTTCAAATCTCAGCTCCACTCCCACCTCTCACATAATTGGAAATGTAACTGTATTCTTCCCACCTAACTTCTCCTAATTTCACCTATGCATGTACTCCCTCTTGCTCATACTCATTATTTTATATATTTATTTATTTTTCCACCACAGCTTCCTTGCTCTGAATCCAATGATTGATTACCTTGTAAATATTGTACATACTAGAATGTGTGTTTATTAGTTAGGTGTTGCCGTAGGTGGAGGGGATGACATTTACATAAGCACCGTGCTCTTCAATACCCCCTCACTCTGTTAACTTGTTCCCCATTTTTCTCTTTCTTTGTTGACTTTTTAATACGATACAACTCCTTATAAAATAATTTTTCATTTGTTTGCTAATGACATTTATAATTGTATCTATAATTGTATGCTTGTTGAAATATTTGTAATGCGGGGATTTTCTTCCCAGGCCTAAATGTAAAACTCTATATTAATTTTAACTTTATGCATTGCAGAGCTTTTCTCCCCAGGCCTCCACTGAAAACGGGCCCTCTGGGCCCAGTGGACCTCCCCGGTTATCAAACTGGAAATAAATAAATAAATAAATAAATAAATAAATAAATGTATCAGAATCAACCACACAGGTTTTAAGTTCCAGATCCTGGATCACTTGGACATGGGTGATCTTGAAGGAGAAATCCCAAATATTCTGGAGAAACATGAACTCATGTGGCAATTAAAGCTGAACTCTTTTAGGAAGCCCGGACTAAACTACTACTGTTCAATTAAAAGTGTATTGGAACTTAGAATATTGCCACATTGTTTACATGACTAATTTTATTTTATTTTATTCTACCAGTTGGTTTTAAATACCATTTTAAATCTGTTGTAATTCAAGTGCATATTTTGTTTCCATCATACATTTTTTCTTGTTATTTTTTTTCTTTTTGTGGTTCTCTTTTTTCCACTTTATTCAAAATGATGTGTAATAACAATACCAACTAATTATACAATAATATTTTTATAGATAGTTTTTAGGGTTCTTGTACACAAACCTGAAGAAGTCTAGAAGGATGAAAGTGATCTTTGTAAACAATAGATTATGAAAATAGAATATGATTTTTACAATTGATTTTTTACATGCATCGTGTATATGTATATATTTATATATATTTTTTGATTGCCAAATGGACTAAGGTTGATATATTTCCAGCCATGTAGTATATTGTCTTGGATAAAATCACAGACTTAATATAATAATCTACTTAATAATCTGATTAAATAAGAGGTACCACATAATTTTAAATTTTATTTAAAATACAGAAGGGTTATATTATTATGACAGCTACTAGGTAGGGCAGGACCAGTTCGAATGTCACACTGATGGGGGAAGGGATGTGAATTTAACATGTGTACCAATAACACTTTCTTTTACAGCAAAATAAACCACTCCCTTGCCTGATAAAAAGTATATATATATATTTAGAAAGCTGAGAAAACTATTACTCTATTTTTGTTTTACTTGGATCGCTGGTCTGTGTACTTAATAAAGGATTTTCGATTGTAAACAGACTGCCTGCCTTGCTTGGATTACTTTCGAATACTTAGCAATTCTGTAGAATTATATGTATATATTTTTTTTACTTAAGACGAGTTTAAGTTCGCTACTTCTACTACTGTCTGATCTGATTAATATACGGTGATTAACTAGAGAGATATGGACTGAAAATCTTCCACGCAGAGAAGTTTCTTACACTGTTTTGTTTTAATCAACCACTTAGACATGCAGCAGCCCAGCATGCTATTATAAACTATGCAAACACCCTGCAGGCTGTTTTTTCCCCACAAACTCTACACCACCGATGCACACAGACGGGGGATTTTTACCTGGCAAAACTAACTAGAAATGTTAGAGGCTGCTGCTGCTTTACTCCATCAATATGTGCTAGAGACTGAGGGTGGTGAGGAGGAGGAGAATACTGACAACTGACCCACAGTGAGGAGGAGGAAGAGAAGACTGTACAGACCCAGCATAACCTACCAGGGCCTACATGAGCTGGAGATAGAGGAGAGTTATAGGGTGGACAGGGACATTGTACAGCAAATCGTTGAGCTGTGCCTGCCATGCCTCACACACAGAAGTAATAGAGGGAGCCCATCCCAGTGGATACCAAGGTATGTGTAGGCTTAAGAATACTAGCCACAGGTACCTTCCAAAGACCAACTGGGGATATCATGGGGCTCTCACAGGCATCAGCATCCAGAGTACTCCACCAGTTCCTGGATGCCATAGCACCACATGCCAATGAGCACATTTATTTCCCCACCACCTGTGAGGCATTGACCAGAAGTATGCGTCTCTTCCACCGTATAGCAGAATACCCTGAGGTAGTTGGTGCTATAGACTGCATGCACATCCACATCAAAGCACCACCCGGTGAGCGGGGTAGGATCTATATAAACAGCAAGGGCTTCCCCTCCATCAACTGCCAGGTCATGTGCGATGCCTAGGGCATTATCATGAATGTGTGTGTTGGCAGCGCTGGAAGCTATCACGACTCCCACATCTGGCATTGTTTACAGCTGTATCAGGCATTTGCCAGTGGGGATAACCCATATGGCCATCTGGTGGGGAATGCTGGCTATGCACAGGAGCCGTGGCTGATGACACCCAATAGAAATGCACACACACCCAAACAAGAACACCATAATGAGCCACACACACAAACCAGCATCATTGTAGAGCATGTGTTTGTGATGTTCAAGTCACAGTTCTGCTGCCTTGACATATCCGGTGGATCCTTGCAGTACTCTCCAGCTACATGTACACAAATGTTCATAGTGTGTGTGCCATGCTACACAATATGATTTCGTGGAAACAGCTGCAGCAGGAACAGCACGGGGAAGGGTCACACAGCCCCCCACCATTGCCAAGGCAATCAGAGGCACAGACTAACTCGGAGGAGGAACATCCTGAGCCTGCCCCTGTAGGCAGAAGGAGTCATGCCCAGTATGCCCAAGCCTTGGCAAAGAGGCAACGCATAGCACACACACTGACACTGTAGGGACCCAGGGACTGATACCTCTCTCCAGCTCACACATACAGTAAAAGGGATGCCAAACGTGATACTACCTGAGCTTTACCATGTATAGGGAGTGTATTACATGCATCCGATATAGTCAGCCCTCCAGCACTGCCCTCAGTACTGGCCCAACAACAAGGTAAGTCACCCTTCCTATCAATTACTGAATGGAGTATTATGTTCTCATAGTTGTATGTATGATATGGATGCAAGCAGGTAAGGGAATTGGGTGGCTGAATGAGATAGCAGCAGACAGCTGTATGGGACAGCAGGAAATTCACACAAATACTGGTGTCAACACACTAGGTAGCACTACAGAAGACAATATCCCCCACCATAGTACATGTCATGGCCCAATAACTTTGGTTGTCAACAGGTCACACACATGGATGTCAGTGAGGGTCACATACCCACCACCAGCCACACCCAGCAGGATATTTGTAGATGACCATAAAGAAATCCTGGGCTAAGGCCTCCAAATGATGGCAGTGGTGAACAGCCCCCCACCAGACCTACACAGACATACTACAACAGGTCTGGCAGTTGCATTCTAGTTCTGAAGGGTAACAAGTCTGAAACTGAAATTTATGTCATTGAGATCTAACATGTGTACTCTACTGATATGTTTCCTTTCTGCATTATAGGTCACAATACAATATGAAATGAAAGCCAACAGAGTAACTGAAATACCAGTACAGTCATTGCAAATGTTTAAAGTCTGCAGGTATGCAACCCCCCCCCCCCAATCCCATGTAGAAATGCAGTAACAGATGCCTGCAGCACTCTTAAATGGCCTACAGTCCTCTGACAAAGGCCCATGCCTCACCCATAGTGCCAGTGTATGGAATGTCAGGGGGTCCCAACTAACAATCTAACACAGTAAACAGAAAACAAATGCAAGGCCATGTTGACAAATGCCAGTCGCATGCATCCCCATGTCCTACTGCAAGGACTGTGGACCAGGCCATAAATACTACTGGGATAAAGGCCCAACTATAGGGATACCTCTGAGTTATTGCTTACATAAATGTTAGGAAGAGGAGAGAATAACAGAGGGGGTGTAGAAGCATGGATGTCATGGAGTGTGTTGAGCCTGAAACTCTAATTTCCACCCATACTACTCCCTGACTGCAAACCCATGAATGAATAGCCACAAAACTGCTTGTATACCACAATGTGAAGGTAAACTGGCCAGATATACAAGTCCTGCCTCTGGATAACCTGGTGTACCTGTACAGCTGAGCGGTATGGCTGCAGCAGAATATAGCCATTCCATGCAGTTGAGAAATGCACAAGGAGGGGAACCCCAGCCGGCATACTAACAAGGTGCTGGACTATTTACACAGAACCAGCTGTCTATTGTCTGTAACTACCCCTCCACAATGGCAGGTGTGTGCCAGAATGTGTAGTCTATATGCCTCAGAATCAGCTTTATTCATCTTGTATTTCCCTGGTAAATAACTGTGAGCAAAGAATGATAACTGTCAATAGTTGATAACATGATACATCACAGTGTAAAATAGTACATATGTCAGAAAAATCTATGCTACAATCAAACATGTCAAACAAGCAGCACAGACAGCAATAGTTATAGTATCCCCTGTATGTTATGCCCATTGTATCTTCATGTTGGCAACCTATCTACAGATATCCTGCAGAAATAGTTTGCTAGGTGTAGCTGTAGCACACAAAATCCTGAACTGGAGTCCAACCCTCCCTGGAATGGATGCACAGTGGACTACAGATATCAGTTATTCGCAGCTGTCTGTGCACACACACCAAATTGTACACCATTGTTACTTCACACACATACATTGGATAGGAATACTCACACATATCTAAGGCCAACATAATATAATATGTCAGACATACACACACACAGAGATGGGAAGAGAAAGACAGACAGCGGCATAGAGAATCCCATCATGAGGCCTTTTCCACCCAGTATACATCCCATTGGCCTATATCACATGATGTGTTGATGTCATTCACTGTAGAAATACCTTTGGTTAGCCCTCAGCCCTATAGTCTCAGTAGTGCTTGTGATAACTGTGTAACACTGCAGTACAAATAAGTATCCATGTAGCAGTTGTAATCTCAGTCCTGTCAAATGTAAAGTTGTGTGTGTGTGTGTTTCAAGATTAATGTTGTTGAGGCCATTCACACTCACTAAACTTCCCTTACCCCTCCTTCAGCACTGCTGCTGATGTCACTCACCTTCAAAGATACCTTTGGACAGCTCTCCAACATATAAGTTCCATGATGCTTGTGATAACTGCTTAATACTATAGTGTAGCAAACTAGTTAGGTAGGAGTTTTAACCCTGGTCCTGGCAACTGTGAAAATGTGTGTGTTTGTGTGAGGGAGTATGTGTGTCTTTGTAAAGACCTGATTTTGTGGTCATTCACACTTACTATACTTCCCATACCCCTCCTTTAGCACTGCTGCTGATGTCACCCACCTTTAAATATACCTTTGGACAGCTCTCCAACATATAAGCTCTGTGGCACTTGCAATAACTGTGCAATACTATAGTGTAACAAACTAGTCAGGTAGGAGTTCAAACCTGCACCTGGCAACTGTAAAAATGTGTGTGTGTGTGAGACGGTGTGTGTGTGTGTGTGTGTGTGTGTGTGTGTGTGTGTGTGTGTGTGTGTGTGTGTGTGTGTGTGTGTCTTTGTAGAGACCTGAATTTGTGGTCATTCATACTTACTACACTTCCCTTACCCCTCCTTTAGCACTGCTACTGATGTCACTCACTTCAAAGGTACCTTTGGATAGTTCTCCAACATAAAAGCTCTATGGCATTTGTGTTAACTGTGTAATACTCTAGTGTAACAAACTAGTTAGCTAAGTTCCGTGGCACGTGTGATAAATGCGGAACAATGTAGTAACAATAACTACATAGGCAGGGATTTGAATCTTATTCCTGGCAAGTGTTTGTGTGTGTACATATATCTAAATGTGGAACAATGTAGTAGCAATAGCTACACAGGTAGTGGTTTGAATCTTATTCCTGGCAAGTGTTTGTGTGTGTACATATGTCTACATATATATGCCCGTACCTTAAAGATTCTGGCCCCATTTACACCCAGTACACTTCTCAGTGCCTGACTTTAGCAGTCCTGCAGATATCATTCACCTTAGAAGTACCTGCTGGCAACCCTAAACCATATAAGGTCAGTGGCGCATATGGTTAATGTGCAACACAATGGTCTGAAAACAAAGTTAGATAGAGGTTTGAACCTCACTCCTGGCAAATGTAAATGTGTGTGTAGGGTACAATATTTTGTGGAATCTCTCACCCACTACATCACCCAATGCCAGTATTTACAAGGATTGGCGATGTTCCTCACCTTAGAAGTACCTTGGGACAACATACATTCTATAAGCTCTGTGACACTTGCAATAAATATGTAACACTGTAATAGCAATAAATAGGTAGATAGGGGTTCAAAACTCAGTACTGGCAAGTGTGTGTGTGTGTGTGTGTGTGTGTGTGTGTGTGTGTGTGTGTGTGCGTGTGTGTGTGTTTGTGTGTCTGTCATCAGTATCCTGTGTGGGTGTTGGTGTGATTGTATAATAAGAGGATTCTTTGGGGGGCAGGTTTTGTTAAATTATTATATTGAGGACCTAGTATATGTCCCAATGTGAACATTACAAGGCCATCAATTGTCAAACCGTAGAGGTTGGTGTAGACAATCCAGAGCCCTAAATGTCTAATGCCATGTGCAATGACTATGTGACAGTATGGATTAGTGAACAATATAGCAACCCTTCTAATACTCAGAGACCACTATCCACTCATGAATCATACACAGAAGCACTTGGCTAGGCAGCAACCACAATATCGGTAGTTTTCGTGCAAATTGCCTAACAGATAGTACCCACAGTGTGATTGCAGTGAACTACATGCCTATTGACCACAACAGTGCCACTGACATCAGAAAGTACTATGATGCGTTACATCTCCTGACTGTGTGTTATCCAGGAAGTAAAAGAACATGGCACCCTGTTCCATCCCTTCAGTATCCCAGTCAATGTGTACAGTGGCCCTTTTAACATGTTTCCCACTGGATGCCTGCAACAACTGTAGAGTCAGCAAATGTACCCCACAAAGGGAACACCATGCCTTATATACATGCCCTGTATGGACAGACACCAATAACTCCAATGAATCCCCACATTATACTGTCTATATAGGTGCAATCACTACCTCAGTTACCTATCCAGGTCTCACCAAACGAGGTTAGGAATGCTATTTCTGAAGATACCAATCTGTCCACACAACATGCCCCAGAGACCTCAAGCACACTTCCACACTTCAAAGCACGTGCACACGTGGGACATGTGCGCATCCCAGACAGTGTCCATGTTAGGGAATATAAATCACATACATGTGAAGCAGTGCACATCACTGGCCACCCACAATAGAAATCTGGATGAGTGGATGGGGAATACAGTACCCACCCCTGGGGACCACTCCATTGACTACTCCTGAACCACACTGGGGACTATTTCATGTGGTCCGATGCCAGGATATCCCCTTGGGCTAGCCTTGTAGAGCCTTCAGGACGGTTCACCTACTACACACCTATGAAGCAATAAACCTATGGATCTCAGTACTGGCAAATGTGTGTGTGTGTGTGTGTGTGTGTGTGTGTGTGTGTGTGTGTGTGTGTGTGTGTGTGTGTGTGTGTGTGTGTGTGTGTGAATCATGTACTGTCTGCCTTATACCATTTTTGTCCTGTGTACTACCATTTACACTTCACTTCACTCCAATTTAGTAGTCCTGTTGATGTCATCCACATTAGATGTACCTTTGGGATAAGAGGAAATGTATAAGCTCTGTGGTGCATCTGCTAACTGTGTAGCACTATAGTAGGAATACCTAGGTAGGCAATAGTTATAATCCCTATACTGGCAAGTGTGTGTATGTATGTGTGTGTGACTGTTGTACTGTCTGGCTTATACCATTTTTGACCTGTGTATTACCCTTTACACTTCCTTTCACTCCAGTGTAGTAGTCTTGTTGATGTCACCCACCGTAGAAGTACCTTTGGAAGAAGTGGAAATGTATAAGCTCTGTGGTGTGTCTGATAACTGTGTAGTACAATAGTAAGAATATCTAGATAGGCAGGAGTTCTAATCCTAATAGTGGCAACTGTTTATGTGTCTGTGAGAGCATCATATTTTGTGTGGCTTATACCATTTTGATGTGTATACCATAAACAGCTGGTGAACACTTCCCGCTGCCATTACTTCATATAGTGTGATAACAGCATCTGCCTCACATGCAGCAGGTTAAACCATTGTACAGTCCTCTATACAGATGTGTCTGGAATACCTGTATGTTTGCAAACTATACGTGGTTGGAAGTGGTCTGTGTGCCTTAATAATGACCATGTATGTGATACTATAGCCAAATAGGCCACAGTGAGTGTACTCACACTTATGGCAGCATGAGGTATCATACATGACTGAAACATCATGCTGATACATCATCAGCTGCCCTCACATGTGGCCAGCATTGTAAGTGCAATACATGAGTCCAGAAGCTTGCTTTTACAAGTGAACTATTCCTGTTATGGGTCATATTAAAGGCTGGAAGAGGTGTGGACTGTCATATTGTGGTCCTAATTAGTATGTAACAGGAACACCTTGCATCTTAAGAGGGGTGTGTACACAATTTATATACAGTGTATACCATTAATGTGTCATGCATGACCCTACCATAGGCCGTTTGTCCTGCCCGTTTTGCTGGCCTCTATCTAGATGTCTTGGCACTGACAAGTTGTGAGGTATGCTACAGGAATGTTGAATTCATGTCCGATAGGCCCCGGTAGTAACCACTGTGATGCAATACAGTTAACCCCAGCACAAGTGAACATGCACAACAAGCAATATAGCTATTACATAAAGCAATATAGCTATTATTGATGGTTGTGTGCATGGTAAATCGCATGCTCTTCACATGCCTGGAGTACTGCCAGGCAACAACAGAACAATGTCATACTCATCAGCTTCAGGCTGCTGTCCCATATGCAGACCAGAGGGTCCTAGGTAGTTGTGAGAGGGAGTTATTGCCAGCAGACTCACATGTGGTCTTAGTACAAGATGGATGCAGCATGTCTGCACATCAACAGTACTAACTGCAATAATACATAATGTCCTGTCTTCACCATAGATGTGCAACTCTGCATTAGAAAACCCCTTCCACAACTGCAATCGGACTTGTCACGTGCATGTAAATACAATACAGATACATGTATGTCTGACACATTTGTGCACTAATCCCCACTGGACCCTTACCTGCATGCTTCTCATCCCATGTGTGTGTGTGTGTGTGTGTGTGTGTGTGTCTGTGTGTGCAACCCACCTCAGCAATGTTTCCCTCAGTGTCATGGCTTGTGTATTGGGCGTGTGCCCCAATGCTTGTGAGGAGCTCCCCAGTGGGAGTCAGTGGGGGCTAGATGGCTGGGCCCCCACCTGTGGCTAGCCAGTCCCTCACTACAGCAGCTGCCCATTGATAGGCATGGTGGATGAGGTCAGTGGCCTGATGCTCCATATGCTCATAGGTTCTGCTATGCAAGCCAGCATCATTTATCCTGTGGACCAGACTGTTCCACAGGGCAGTCCTCTCCCGCACATCTTCTGCTCTCCGTCCAAATAACAGGGAATAATGTCCAATAACATATTGGGTGATGATGTCAGTTTCCATAACAGAGAATGTTGGTGGGTGAGCACTCTTCATGTTGCCTGGAAGACAAACAGGAAAAAGGTCACAGGACCTCATATAGATGTCAAAATGCACATCAACAGTGGTTGTTACTTGCAAATAATCCACACCACACCAAAACCTTCCAAGCTATCATGGTTATACCAGCTTGTATTACATGCCTGTTCCTGAGCTATCTTATTCCCCCCAGTGATGGACACTTGATTGCATAATCCTCTATTCGCCACAGTGGATCACCTGTCCACTCATGATTGGCAGTGGAGTTTTACAGTGTCGAGTTGCCAGCCCAGCGTCCAACCTTCCACAGAAGGCACACACATGCACACACTCACACCTAGGCCCAGTTTAGAATGTCCAATCCACCTACTGCATGTCTATGGGATGTGGGAGGAAACTGGAGCACCTGGAGGAAACCCACGCGACCACAGGGAGGACATGCAGACTCTGCACAGAAGGCACCCCCAGCTGAGAATCGAACTGGAGAACCTCTTGCTCTGAGGCGGCAATGCTAACCACTGCACCACTGTGGCTACCTATATATATATATATATATATATATATATATATATATATATATATATATATATATATATACCAATCCTTCCTAATTGCACAGTGTCTCTTCCCTATTGTAAACTGGCTGGAAAGAAGGGTATGTTTAAGAAAACATCATAAAGCCATACAGCTGAGGTGGCTTACTGGTAAATTGTGTTGGCTATGGTTGCAGGGTTCTGTGTTCAAGACCTGTAATGGCTGCTTATTTTGTTGCTAGGCAGAACAAGGACTGTTGGACACAGAGTGGTTAAGGCAGTTGTGAGCAGCTTTACGTGTGTTTGCGCAAAGGTTAGTGGTGCTAATGTACAGTTAAATGAATAGGCGCTTACACCATGAAGGCTTCACTTACCAGTTTGCAAATCTGCTTAGCATTTACATTTAAGCAATGCTTACACCTGCGTAGCATAGCTCAACTCTCGTAAGAATTGATCACATTCCAGTGTGATAAAATAGCAGGGTAATGACATCGATAATAAGTGCATTTAATTCCCTGTACATAACATGCTTCTATGTGCTGTCATTACAGTAGCAAGGGGTGTGAGTATACAGCATGGGACACCTGAGTGTACATGGGCAATACCACAGTCTCTTCTCTTTGTATTTGTTTCATATAAGGGTAGTATCCCAGGTTATATGCAGTCACACTTGCATGTTACACCAGCTACTGTGCACTGGTTGACAAAAATAGTTTAACACATATTGTATCATTACATTAGTACTTTTAACAGTGCTTTTCTAAGTAATAGTAGATTGCAGATTGTAGTACTGGAAACATATGTCCCTGAATGCAAAGCTGGTCTCTGACTACTTATATATATATATATATATATATATATATATATATATATATATATATATATATATATATATATATATATATATATATATATATATATATATACATATATATATATGTATATATATATATATATATATATATATATATATATATATATATATAAATATATATATATATATATATATATGTGTGTGTGTGTGTGTGTTTTGCACATGTCATTGAGGACTGCTGTCATATAGTAATTGCATACCTTTCAGTTTCAGACATCTATTTTTCAAAACATTCATCCTAATGCATAACCTTTTGGCTATCTACTTTGACTGTCCTTTATTCAGATGTGCAGATGTCAGATGTTGCTACAGCCATACTACTATGTAGGTGCCCACATTGTATTGTGCTGTGGGCCTGGACACTGCTAGTAGTTCCAGCATATGGAACATTCCTTAATGTGGGCCTTGCCCTTTTTTTGTGCCTATGTGAGGGACATTACAGAGGTGGTGGCCTACAGATTCACATACAGTAGGTTGCAATACATCACAGGACATGTGGAGACAGCCAACCAACATGGGGGACATATCCCCAGATTTCTGAAGAGATTATATGTCATCAGTGCTGTTATACACATGGTGGATTGATAGATTGACATGGTTTGTGTGGACATGCATTTAGTGTGTGAATCATGACTCACAGTGATATGTCTCTGCAATACCTCTCCACTGGCATGCTGTCCACAGACTGGCCACATGTCTGCCTGTTATGTTTTATCTGTTCCCCAGACAGATGGTGTCCTTGGTAAATCAATCATGGACTCTGGGGAATGCAGACAGTAAATACATCTATTGGTATTACCACCACCATATTCCTCAAAAAGGATGTTACAACAAACCCAGTGACATCTACATCTGTCTCAATGTATGACAGTAGTATGTCCAATCTACCCCTGTTTGTGACTCTGTTCCCACCTAGTGATATATGGGTTGATGCTTAGCTTAGTGAGTTTTTGCATGATTCCTGCATGGGGAATGATATCAAAGGCTTTGGCCAGATCAAGGTAGGCTGTATGTGCCATCTTGTCTTCATCCACAGTTCAGGTGACTGATGCCAAGAAGCTGACCAGGTTGATTGAGCAGGTATGACCTAACCTTCACAAAAGTAGACTGTGTGGGATCCTGAGTCTGCAGATTCCCATATCCCTGTTTATTAGGTGAATGATGATGCATTCTATAGCTTCCCATAACAGACTTGTCAGGCAGTTGGGGTGGTATTTCCCATGGTCAGAAGTCACACCTCATTTGTGGAGAGGGGTGACTGTAGCAATGCACAATTCAGTAGGGACAAAGCCTTAGGCGAGGCTGTGCTTGAACAGGGCACACATGTGAGGTGCCAGGTCGTTCTGTAGTTCATATAGAATACAGCCAGGGATATTGTCAGGTCCCATAGAAGCTATATTCTTGGCCTTGGACAATGTTGGTTTAACCTGTGCTGCAGTAATACTGGGTGCCTGGCAGTGTACTGGTATTGTGATTGGTCCTTTGAGGGGGGGGGGGGTAAAGTTTGCACTCAATATGTCAGCCAGTATATTTGCATTATTTGTTGGCTCAGTCTGGGAGGTACCATTGTCTAGTAGCTCAGAACAAATCTTGGGATTGCCATGGAGATTCTTTACTATGTGCTCCAATTCTGTTCTCACAGCAAACGTTGTAGTATTTGATGAGCTATCTCAACTTTTAATTGAGGCTGATAAGGGATTATTTCCAGTCTTGGGACTTCACCTTATTCCATATCAGTTCCCTCCTTCTGTTGTACAGTTTTTTTAGGCAGAGAACCACCAGATCAGCTTCCTTTTGTTGGAGGTGAGGGTCCTGGTTGTATTGGGTATGGCGGTATCCATGCATTTGTGTGCATGTTTATAGTGCATTGTTTTTGATTCAGCTGTCATGCAACTAATCTCCATTTGAATGGCTGCCGTGAGGTTAGCCACCTGTGTTTTTCTGAGGCCATAGTTAGCTTTGGAAAGACTTTTTATGGTGGTTACCTGTGCAGGGCAGGGTCGAGGGGTGTGGATTTCCAAAGGTGATTAATTTGTGTTCAGATATAACAAGGGAGGAGTTGACTATTGCTGTAGAGCAACAGTCGCCCATGTTAGGAAGGACCAGTTTGATGTGATGGGCATGTGCATCAGTACATGAGCAGCTTTCTCAGTTAATGGTGGGGTAGTTGAAGTCAACCAGTATGAGAGTGTTAGGTTGGACACTAATATTCTCCAGGATGTTTAGGGACATGGAGTGTGAGTCTTGGGACATGTTTGGGGACTTATAGCAGTTACAGCCTGAACCACTGTCTTACACAATGTTAGCTACACCTGCAGGATCTGTAACGCATAATGTTGGTTTACCACTCTGGAGGTGTGTGCATTCTTAATGAATATGAAAATACCACCATCTTTAGAGCTTCAGTCCAGGTTCTGCAGGCAACATTTGTGGAATGAGTTACAGGCTGGTACTGCAGGGGTGCTTCCTGCTGTCTTTAACCAGGTCTCTGTTATAGCACAGATGTCATTGTCCCCCATTTTAAGGTATACTTCCAGTGAGTGCATTTTATATATACATGTTCCCTACTGTTGAATGACTGTGCTGCATGATATGTTTGAATAAACATCAGACATGTCTACAACTCAGATGGCTTAGTGGTAAATTGCTGTGGTTATGGTATGCAGGGTCCTGGGTTCAAGACTTGCAAGGGCTGATTATTTAGTTGCTGGTTAGAACAATGGCTGTTGGATACAGAGTGATTAAGGTACTTTTAAGCAGTTGTAAGCAGGTTTGCACGGGTTTGCGTGGCTGTAAGCAATGCTAACTTCCAGTTAAATATGCTTACAGACAGCCGTAAAAGTGCTTAATCTGTGTAGGCATCACTTATCACCACGCAAACAGGCTTAATCCCACTTACTACTGCTTACTCCCGCTTAACCCCATGCTAATTTCGTTAAAAGAAAAGAAAAGAAAAAAGGGGTGATAGAAGAGTGGTGAAAAGGGGATATGAAGAGGGTAAAACTATACAAAAGATAGGTAAGGATGTGCAGGATGGGTGTAGGGAAGGTCCATAGCTGTCCATTTCTTCTACAGCAACAGCTGTGCATATATACTGAATTTGGACACTCAAACCCCTGAGAGAGAGGTGAGGACAACAGTTATGTGTTGTGAAGCTAATTAGACAGGATTACATGTGTCCAGTAGACCCATGTGCGAAATGGACAGCTATGCATGGGGTGACATTTTTTGGGGGGAACAGATTGCCCTTTTTTTAAGGTGAGAGTGGGATTTTGGGGAAGGATAGAAGGTATATTTGGGGACGTAAGTTGGGTAGGAAGACAGACAGGATAGACAAGACAGCATACAGGGCCAGTATATGACACATGTGGGGGTTAAACACCTTGGACAGGGAGGGATGTTTAGTAATAGGAAGCCCACGAGCCTACAAATGGATACAGTGGGACTGAGGTTCCTACACATGGGCAGTCACCACTGCAACTTCACAGCCTCAAAGGTGGCTGTGCTGGGGGCTGAGCAGGAGGGGCAGGCTGACCCTGTAATTGTGCCACATGGTCTTTAAGCTGGTGTAGAAGATCTCCCAATTCTTTGCATAGCTTGCTATGTGCCAGACCTAGACCTGGCTTCAGGTGACAAGTTCCTGTCTGCACCTGTGCCCAGCGGGGGACAAGCCCCAACCCCTGAGGCAGTTCCACCAGAAGGTGGTTCAGGACCAGCGGATGAGGAGGTCCCAGGGTGGGTCCCATATATGTTCAGGCCTGTTGCCATGGCCAGATGAGGAGGGAGAGGCTGATCTGCTGGGTTCAGCCTTCCCTGATGTGCTATATTGTTGCAGTTTTAGAAAAGATATCAGTTGGTAATGATAAACACATTCCAGGATTAATTATAACAGCATGCATGAGTATTTCCATTAACACAAAACAACAGATATGGAGAATTTGCATACCAAACAGAACACATGCATATATGGAACCAGAGTGGACATTACATTGGCATGCAGGTTACAGTGATAACAAAAGGCCACCAATGATAGTATTTGAACAGGGAACATTAAATTGGAATACATTTCAACATTTATAGAACAACAGGACACATGTCCCAACAGTAGGTTTGGTGGAAAAGATACCCATTCATTTATGTGTTAAGATTATTGGTGAAGATAAAGTGGGGGGGAGAGAGAGAGAGATATCAGTTAACAAATGTAGATTCTTGCAGTGGTCACAGCTTGATCATTGCTCTACTCATTACTCTACAGATATAATTACAACTATGGCATTGGATTGGGCAGTGGTATGTATGTACACAGTATAATCACAGCCTTCTTATAGCTACTTTATACTTTCTCTTATCTGGAAGACCTGTGGAGGAATGTTTGTTAATAATACATGACTGTTTCTACCCATATTCACATAGTCAGGGTTATGTATGTGCACTCATACTGTGTGTGTGTGTGTGTGTGTGTGTGTGTGTGTGTGTGTGTGTGTGTGTGTGTGTGTGTGTGTGTGTGTGAGTGTGTGTGTGCTACTGACATACTCTGCCTTGATATCTATCGAGTCACCCTGGTTGTTGGTAACAGAGGCCAGTAGCTGTGACAGCATGACACTTTTGAACATTTCTGTGGGGAGAACACTTGGTGTATGTACTTGTCTTGCTGTCATTTTCTGCCTTGGGGTTGGACTGTGGGTGTTGAACACAGTAATACTACAGTCTTCTCATAGCTACTATATACCTTCTTTCACCTGGAAGATCTGTGGAGGAAATTTATGTTGACACTACCTGAATGTTTCTACACATATTCACAAAGTCCTACTTGAAATTATGCATGCAGCTTACTACCACTTGCGAGACTCGTACCGTGG
Source organism: Protopterus annectens (assembly GCF_019279795.1). NCBI lineage: Eukaryota > Metazoa > Chordata > Ceratodontiformes > Protopteridae > Protopterus > Protopterus annectens. The sequence continues at coordinate 1,429,140,668 of NC_056732.1, read as the reverse complement.
CTGTTTCTGCTAAAAATACAACATGTTTGTGTTTCCTCTGAATGAGCTATTGAGAAACTGCTGTCACTTCCTTAAATGTTTTCTTTCTAATTTTCTCTTGGTTGTACAATCTGACCTTGGAATTACAACATTATTTTATACACATTCCTATACATACATTTTGACATAGCACAGTGTGGAAAAAAGTGGTTAATACAACATTACTATTCTGATATCAGGTCTTGGTGCATGAAACTTTCCAGTCATACAATACCAGAGTAAATACAACCAGCCTGAGGTTTTCACTTTTATTGACAGTAAAAACAAAGTGCAACCATGGGAATTTTTTTAAGTATTTATCTACACAACCTGGTTGCACTGACAGCCAGCCTGTAGAAGTTTGCAGTATATATATTCTTATTTGGTTGTATGTGCAAGCATGTCACAGTGTGTGTGTGTGTGTGTGTGTGTGTGTGTGTGTGTGTGTGTGTGTGTGTGTGTGTGTAAAGAAGATAGAAATAAATTACTGTGTTCATTATCATTTCTATTATTAATTATTCATTATTTTAATTTTTTAATATGCAGTTATATGAGGTGTGCAATCAGTCAAAAAGTGACTATACCAATAGGGTATTCAGCTATCTTTAAAAAAATACTGATAATTTCATTGTTTCCTCAAGTTAAACATTTATGTTTCTGGCTTTGCTGTGTTTTATGCGAAATAAACTGAAATACTTTAATGGGACTATTGTTTGTAAGAAACTAAGTTGAATGTAACACTATGGCTATTTTTTATTACAATCAGATATCTGCAGTGGGCACAGTCAACATAGTTGCTATAATTGTAGATGGAAATGATTGACCTATTGTAGCTTGCATAGGTTGAACACTCATTATTCTGGTTTTACAGAACTAATATGTGATTTACCATCAAAATATGGAATGACACTTACTCGAAAATTATGTTGAATGCGTCTTTTTTTAAATGCTAAAATTGTAAACTGAAGTATTCCCAACCGATATTACTGAACATAAGGATTTCATTGGCTGTAATAAACTGTTTTCAATTATCAATCATTGTGGTATTCATTTTCAACATTCTTTTTTTCCTGCATTACCAAATTCAGCATTGCCATTCAATTACATCAAAAAATATTATGACTTTCGGTATTATGATAGTAAACCCTAATACATATTACTATGAAACAAGCTGGAATGGGTTATTAACTCTACTGCTTGTGTGAAGCAAAGTTGTAACATATTACTTTGTCCATTTTATTTATTATATCAAAACATATGTGGTAGAAACAGTCAATAGCATGGGTATAATTGCTAAATGCCTGGGTCTGTCTTTAAAAGAAAATGACTCACCCTGTTTTATTTACTCAGACTAAACAGTCATTAATGCTGCTTTTCTGGACTACTGGATTAGTGTGCATTTGTGTGAAGTAAGTTGGAATAATTTATTTTAGCTTATCTGTGAATTTTTGTGAAACAAACTTGAAATACATTGCTGTGGCCATTTTAATGGCAATCAGATATCTGTGGTGTCTACAGTAAAAATAAACTAGCTATACTTACTGGATACAGAGTCTGTCTGTGGATGAAAAATGACCAACCTTGCTGTTGTGATCAAAATAAACAATCATTAATCTGTCCTGCAAAAGCAGGTTAGAATGTTTTGATGTGCACATTTTTAATTGCATTATATATTTCAGATGTGTATAGACGCAGCTGATGATTACAGAGGTTGTCTGTAGAAACAAAATGACTTATGCCTGCTCTTATTTGATCATTGACAAACAGTCAGTTGTCTGACATGGCAGCAATGTTTCACACTGCATTGCATTTCCTGAAATCAGTGTAAAGTGATCATTGTTATGGCTGATGCATATATGTTTATGTTGGGGGATACTGCAGTGTATCCAAGAGTAACAAGTTCTCCTTAATTTCTTATACTTTCTAACACCTTCACCACTGTCTCTCACTTGTTGAACTAGGCTGGCTTGAACTCCCTCACCTCCTTCAATGGTATCAACTCTCACTTGCCCACAAACTAGTAAACCAGCCACTAAATGTCCCATCCCTCCAGAATCTACTCCAACCCTATCGCGTCACCAGACCACTAAGATCCAGCAACAAAAATCACTTGCAGATCACTAAAGCCAATAACTCTGCTGGTGAAGCATTATTCTCTTGCATCATAGCCAAATTATGGAACTCCCTCCCTCCCACAATTACCTCTGTACCATCATACACCCACTTCAAAACTTTACTAAAAGTGCACCTAAAAACATGCTGGCTATGCCCTTGCAACTCCCACTCTAATATCACCCACCCCATCCAACCACTACCTTTCTTTCCACCCCACTAACTACCTTGATTATAGCAAGCTCAGATGCTCATAAGCCTACTACTTATTATACATCAGGAACTTCTTATTGTCACAATTGTTAATGTCTGTTATGTACTTCATAGATAAAGATTCTAGTTGTCTACTGATGTACTATGTTCTTCATCTGTAACTATGTTTGTAATTAATTGTAATGTTAATCAAATTGTTAATTGCTATGTAAATCCAATGTAACTACTGTCTGTATATTTTAACTGTGGAGCTTTTCTCCCCAGGCCTCCACTGAAAATGGACCTACATACAGTCGGACACCCCCGGTCAACAAATGTAAATAAAATAAAATAAAATAAAAACACAGATAAATGCCATCACGGTACACAATAATTGTCTATGGTTGGCAATCTGGGCAGGATGTGTGT
>NC_056732.1:1429107917-1429132917 GCF_019279795.1 Protopterus annectens | reverse complement strand
TATGGAATAACAATATGGAAATCTTGTAAGAAAACAAGCATGAGTAAATCCACCGCCATTAAATACTTAAGACTTCAAACCAGTCCTCACAAAGAATATCAACATCTGGCCAGCCTGTCTTTCTCAATAACTCCCTATTTCTACAAACAAACCATATCTGATTTATTTATGTACAAATATCTCAAAACATCTTCTTTTGGCTGTTCCCAGTTAGGGGTCACCACAGTGGATCACCTTGTCCACTCATGATTGGCAGTGGAGTTTTTACAGTGTTGAGTTGCCAGCCCGGTACCCAACCTTCCACAGAAGGCACACACACACATGCACTCACAACTAGGGCCAATTTAGAGTGTCCATTCCACCTACAGCATGTCTTTGGGAGAAAACCAGAGCACCTCGAGGAAACCCACACAACCACAGGGAGTACATGCAGACTCCAAACAGAAGGCACCCCAGCCAAGGATCAAACTGGAAAAACTCTTGCTGTGAGTCGGTAATGCTAACCGCTGCAACACTGTGGCCACCCTATACAAATATCTCAAAACTAAATATTCAAATTTATGATTAAATACCAAACCAAGATCAAAACATAACTGGCCACACTCTTCCCTCTGTAAAATATCAATTCAAAAAATTAGCAGAGATATTGAATCCAAACTAGGTCCTACTGTTCATAAAAACATCACTTCCATCCCCCAAATAAACCAGTCACGTAATACATCTCAACAAAAACAGAACATAAACTCACCTTACTAAATATGAATGAGTCTATATTATGTGATCGAACATTAAGGTGATCGAACACCTAAACTTAGACCCGTAAATGCTGAACCCTTAATACCGCGAACGGCCATTTATGCAAATATTTTTCCTGGGAAAGAATTTGCTTGGTCATAGGAAACAAAACAAACCTTTAAACACTAATCAGGTGGAGGGCTTCATCCACCTCCCCCGACACCCCCCTAACTAAATAGTCCAACTCTTGAGATCGCTCTACATTGGGGAAAAGGGCAAATTACTAATGATGGCCAAGAAAATTTTTTCCCAGGGAAAAAATTCACATAAATGGTCATTTGCAATTGTCAGACTTCGACATTTACGGGTCAATGTTTAGGTGTTCGATCACCTAAATATTTGATCACGTAATATAGATCCAATATGAACCTAAGAAGTATGTGCAATAAAATCCATGACATACATGCATACCTTTGCCACATACATTCCTGATATAGTCATAACTACTGAAACCTGGTTAAAAAAAGAAATAAAGGAAAATGAGATCACTCCTTCAGGATACAATAAACTCAGGCATGACAGACAAAACAATCATGCAGGTGGTGTAGCATTCTATAAAAATCCTTAACTATCACCTTACTTCCACTGGAAATACCCAAATTAAAAAAAGCTGAACTTCTAATAGCACTCCTAAAAATCAACAATAGAAAAACGGTCCCCAGGATTCACTAACCTTCCGTGTAAGACTAAGTTAGTCTTACACAGAAACTGCAGCCTTAGAGTAAGACGTCAGCATGCCATGCATATTCATGAGGGCGAGCTGCCTCAACTCTAAGGCTAACATGGAGCGTGCACGAGTGCAGGGGGTGTCAGACTGCCGAGCAGTCCAAAAATCCCACACCCCTGCAAGTCTCTCAATTGGGAAATGTCAACTGACATGAGCAAGTCCGCTCAAATGTGTACATACCCAACATTATACTCCCCCACATTCTAAACCCCTGTACAATTATAAAATGTAAAACTTTTATTTATTTTTTTATTATTCTCGATATAGCTGCCTGTATTTGGGCGTGTTTGCGTGAGTTTGCCCATTGCTTAGCTACAGTTAGCAGTTTAGACATCGAAGAGGATAATAACAAACTTATATGCAAATTAAGCCAAATAGCAATAGTGTAGTGGTAGAGCCTTCACACAAAGAGGAGGCATTTTGAGTCCCACCACTCCCCTTTCTATTTTCTGCTGGAAACCTGTATATAAAAATAATTCCTGACATTTATCTTTTAAACTTTAGTAAAAAGCATTGAAATGGCCTATGTAGTAGTGAACGATATTATATATATATATATATATATATATATATATATATATATATATATATATATATATATATATATATATATATTTATATAAGAAGGTGAAATGGTTATGCATACTGATGAATGCATAAGTAACGTATCTTAAGCAATGTGAAGCACTGCTAAGCAAAGTTTACCAGTATTAAGCACATTTAAGTATAATTGCTCATAGCTTACTTCTGCTTTAACTAGCGCAATGGCTTTGCGCGTAGCTGTGCACCGCGCTAACTAGCGCAACGTCGGGCAACATTGAGCAACGTAGAGCAACGTTGAACAAAGTTGAGCAAAGTCGACTAAACACAGCCACACTTCCTAGCCGGTCTGACCAGTAGTAAAATAAAAAGCAATGACAGGCCTTGAACCCGGGATACTGTGCACCATAATCACAATACTAAACCACTAAGCCATGCCAGCTTTTCATATGCATGCACTTTCAGCACACACATACATATCAATGGAAGTTTACCCCTTGTTAATCAGATGTGCTTTCAGCTGAGATTTTTCAAAACCGGTCAATCACAAATAAGTTCAGGAAATGAGACATATTTAAGCTCCATAGGTGGGAATACTTGCCATAACTGGTTGTAGCTCCTATCTGCAATCAGCATGGCCGGTGTTGGAGAGGGCTTTCGATTTTGAGTGCAACGTTGGGGCATTGAAGAGTCAAAAGTAATGGTTTGGCTCCTCGTCCATAATCATAATGAGAGACTCCTGCAGGGCCAGTTCCAGGGCACAAAATACAAAGCAGAAACCTGGAATCGTCTAGCTCATGATCTCCCCAGTGCCACAGGCGTCCCTCGGACTGGTGAGCAGGTCAGACACCACTACTCAGACCTGAAGAGATGCAAGGAGGACCGACTGAACCAGTGGATACAGGAGGCTCGTGGGATGGAAAATGCCCCACTACTGAGTAGGTAGCCATGGAATGAAGTATGTAAGAATTGCTATTGTAGTCTATATTATGGAGAGGTATTTCTCAATACCACTTCATTTACTTCACAGCTGCAGGTGTCTGTGCTGCGAATCAGCAAGCCTATGTAGATAGGCTGCTAAGGCTGCGCCACCAGGCAGGTTAGTAATTATTCTGTGTGTATTGTTATATAAAATAAGTGAGAGAGCCTGAAAAAAAAGTGTTGTAGCCCAATAATAAAGGTATAATAAGTCTTGAATAACTTCTCTGTATGTACTGTTATATAAAATAAGTGAGAGATCCTGAAAAAAAGTTTTGTAACCCATTAATAAAGGTATAATATTTCTTGAATAAGTCTTCTGCATGCACTGTTATATCAAATAAATGAGAGAGCCTCTAGAAAAGTGTGTTATGTAATCAATAAAGGTAAAATTCCTGGAGTGTGTCCGTGTCACTTTCTTTGATATGTTGTACTCTTGCATCATAGAAATAGTACTGTTGTATTAAGCGCTGTCAACCAACACTTGGGTAGGCCCATATAAAGTGGATGAAGGGAGTGGCAGCAGCTGTTAAGCATATATACAGTCCTCAACTGTTGGTTCATGGCCGGCATGTACAGGTTAATCTGGCACATGAGTAGCTTGTTATTGTGTTCCCCAGAAATGTCAGTGTGCTGTTAGAAATGTAGGGGGCTGTTAAAATATAACTGATAATGTCACCTGAACACATCTAGATATGTAGATATATAAATATAAATATAATATATAAATACATAGCAGTAACATCTGCATACTGGACAGTTTGTATGTCAGATACAGGTCAGGTATATAAAGAACTAGCAAAACCCATTTCACAATTTAATGGACATTGCGTAGTGTAATAATACATGTAGGGGATATATACCTGCAGTCAATAGGAATGTAGTGTAAACTATAAGTATCTATAAGTTATTAATGGAGGTATCTTTTTAAACCCTACTGCATGTGCATAAACAATGCAATTCCACACCTCAATGGGTATGTCTAATCTCAAAACATTTGTTGGGACATATATCCTATTGGTTTATAACTATGTGCATTTACTTTGATGCATGTGCCCTGTTCAAATACCACAATCTTGGTGGCCTGTGGCCACCAATCAATCCTGCATGCTGTTGGAATGTCCACTGTTGTTCTATATAAGCATGTGTTATGCTTGCTGTTCAACTGTTGGAACTGTGGTGTGTTGGGTTAATGGGAATACTACTGCATGCTGTTACACCTAATTTGGAATGCTGTTGGCTGTTACTAACCCATATTGTCATTAAATCTTCCTAAACATAGAATGTATGGCAAGGCCAGTCCCAGCAGACCCACCTGTCCCACCTCAGCTGGCGATGGCACCTGGCACCAGCAGGGCCCAACCTGGGACCTCCTCCTCTGTTGGCCCCATACCACCTTTGGGTGGAAGCACTGCAGGGGATGGGGCTCATCCCCCCATGCAAAAGTGGATGGAGGAGGGCCACCTATCACCCTCCAAACGGTCCAGGCTGTGGTTCGTAGGGAGATCGAGCGTTCTGTCGCTGATCCTGTATGCCAGCTTGAGGCACGACTGGTGCGACTCATGGGTAAGCCTGCCCCTCCTATGCAATCCCCAGCACAGCCACCCTCTGGGCTATGAAGGTGCAGTGGTAACTGCCCATGGGTGGGGATCTCAGTTCCACTGTTGCCATCTGTGGGCTCATGGGCTTGCGATTTCCAAACATCCTTCCCTGTCAATGGTGTTCACCCACCACATGTGTCATATTCCGCCCCTGTATGCATCTTGTTTGTCTTGTCTGTTTACCTACCCAACCTACCTCCCCAAATATACCTACATCCCCTACCCCACATTCCACTCTCACCGGAAAAAAAAAACAGGGCAATCTGCTCCCAAAAAAAAAAATATGCCCCATACATAGCTGCCCATTTTGCACACATGTCCGCTGGACACATAAACTGATATTTAATTGGCAGTACAACATACTTTGTTGTCCTCACCCCTCTATCAGGGGGGGAAGGTTTCATATTTCCCTCCAGATTTATTGCATATGCACAGCTGTTGCTGTTAAAGAAATGGGCAGCTATGGACCTTCCCTACACCAATCCTGCACATCCTGAGCTGTTTTCCCTACTGTCTTTCCTTTTTTGTGCCCCTTTTTCACCACTTTCCTATCTCCCCATTTTCTTTTCTTTCAAAGAAATGAGCATGGGGTTAGCGGGAGTAAGCACTATTAAGCAGTAGTTAGCAGGTTTGCATGAGGGTGCTCCTGTGTGCGCTTAGCTAAGCATTGCTAAGTATCGCGCAAATTTGCACAAACCCGCTTACAACTGCTTAAAAGTGCCTTAGTCACTCTGTACGTCAGGGCCCTTGTTCTGCTCAGCAGCAAAATAAAACACCTCTGGCAGTCTCGAACCCCGGACCTTGGACACACTAGACTGCATGAAGTACCACTAAGCCACGGTAGCCATACAATAAGTTGGTGCTGAAATAACTATATCATGCATGAGAATGAGTGAATGTAAAGGAAAAATAGGAATGCTATAACACAAAACTTGTTCTGTGGAACTTTACCAGCAGTTGTTGTGGAATTGCATTACATGACTGTGATAAGAGAACCAGCCATTCTAGCAGGAAATAATGTTACAGCAACACTTTACAACCCACACACAGTATCATAGCAGGACAAACAGTGGCATATCTGATTAGGGCAGAGGACATACATCCCAACTGTGACTACTTTCCAGGGATGTCCCCGATTTTGAAACATATGTTAGCTGTGTCCCTCTGAATCCCTCTGAAAAGTACTGATGTTAGGCAGAAAGGTGGGGTATTACGCATAATGAATAATGACAATAATAAGAGTTAGACACTGCATGTACTTCAGAAAAGGTGTAGAAATCCATATGCACTGCTTCTCTCAAAGTCTCCAGTTACTGTCTCTATTATTTTAAAGGTATACCTCACTTTTACCTACCTGTCCCTGACTCTGTTCATATATGTACCTGAGTGTTTCCAAGGCCTGGCAGAGACAGAAGCACACAGGCATATCAGCTTTTCTGCTGTTACACACTGTGCAAATAGCTTTGGAAGGAGTTCCGCAAGCATACCCTTATGTAGGAGTACAACACTGAAATACCAAAGGATGTAGCCATGTTCTGGTAGCAACTGATTGTAACAATGCCATTGTACCAGTGCTGAAAAGACCTGTGCATTGCACAGACAAAGAATAACAGGCTAACATCTGGCTACCATCTGGATAGGTCCACAGTTGGGAGATATGCAGACAGACTACTTGCCTTGATAAACTAACAGGCACACAGCAACCCTTTAAGTCCAGCAAGATAACGTTCACACACTAATACATAATGCTCACTGTATGTCTGCATCCCTACCCAAATGTACAATATACCTGTGTGTTCAGGGTCTACCAAGGATGTAGGTAGGCATACTCAGTACTGGACTTGTCCAGTTTTCATGAGCAGCCTGTGCTAATGTCAACACTAAGAAAGCACAAACTGTTCAGAAGTGAGTACATTAATATTCGCAGTATAGCAGTTCACAAACAGTTCATGTGCCAAAATAATACATCTCAATAACTACTTTTGTATGGCAGTTAATTGTATAGGTAGAAAAGAAACTACATACTCCCATTTATCTTGTGTTAGCATTTGCAGGGGTGAGTACAATTCTGCACTGACAAGTGTATACTGGAAGTGGCAATATTCAGGTCTGAGTACAACATTTAAATCACTGACTACACCCCTAGCTTCAGATATAAGAACTATACCAACCTTCTGACTTAAACAACGGTGTCCACAGCAAACAAGTATGAGCCCCACTTTGGAAAGCTGAAAGGGCTACACCTACCTGACTTAGCAATGTGTAGCATTGGGTTGCTATGACAGTGAGTACTGCAATTACCACACAGCAGGCTGCATGCAAGTACCAAATGGTGGCCACCAATTGGTGCAGAGGCCATCACATGCATATGTGCAGATACCTATAAAAGCATGCTGTACTTGCTGCCCACACACATAATCACTCCAGTGCAGACACTGAGAGAGAGAGAGACAGAGAGAGAGAGAGAGAGAGAGAGAGAGAGACAGAGAGATTAACAGCAAAAGCAAACTCAAAAGCAAAAGGAACATGGAAATTAATAATACCAACACATACAAAGGAAAGGTATGTAACAGATATGTATTTACTGGCATGTAGTAGATGTTTTTGAAGAGTACTCTACATAATTTGAAACATCCATGTGTGGCAGCAGTACATATCTATGCACAGATGTCCAGCATAACTACTGCCATGGACAAATCAATGTGTAGCTGTGTGCCGGGGGACATAACTGTAACATGTAACTCAGCATTAAATGTCAAACATCTGATCCATGTTATCTGTGTTCTGTACTGTAGTGTGGACAATGGCTGTTTGGGGGAGTAGTGCAAGCAGCTATATAAACATGGATGTGACAGAGTAACCCATGCATGATAGTCTTATTAACGTGTAGCTTAGCATTGGCAACTGCTGTACCAGGCTAGTATGCTAATCTAGCATTTGTAGCTATATACACACCCTCTAATATTATTGTGTGCACACATGTGACACCTGTTCATGTTGCAGCAAGGGCCAACGGGTCAGCCATGAGGTCCAGGGACTTACAACAGTGTGGACCTTGTGTGTGTATGGCACACACATACGGAGAGATATATATGTGTCAGATATATTAACATCTGTACATGTGCATAGAGCAAGAGACATACTGCAACTGTATGTGAAGGGTGGACATATATATGTTGGTGAAGGTTCTTATGTGCATATATGTATGTAGGTTGTAGTGTGTGGCAAACACGACAGCATATAGTGCTGGTATATGACATGTAGTGGTTAAACACTGTGAGTGTGATTTGTTAAGTTTGCAATGTTGCAGCCAGTGAGGCTTGCTAAAGCTACATGGGCTGAGAACACCTTCAGTGCATTTCTGACAAGACTGTGCAATATCATTACATTACTGTATACCTTACATCCTTTGCATAATTGATATTCCCACCATGTATATGTGCCTATATGTATATGTATATGTACACCAATGGATGTGTATATGTATGTATATATATATATATATATATATATATATATATATATATATCTATATATCTATATATATATATATATATATATATATATATATATATATATATATATATGTATATATATATATATATATATATAGAGAGAGAGAGAGAGAGAGACGGAGAGAGAGACATAGTCATATATAGTAAGACAGATGCCTGGTGTCAAAGCCATGGCCTCAGGCTCAATGCATCCACTTTTACAAAACATAGTATCCCCACAGTACCACATAGGTAGTAGACCCCAACATGTTGAACAGGTACCAATGTGTACATACAGCCAGGTGTTACATCATCTCTCCTTTGGTAATCACATTTCCAAAGGTATTTTGAAATCCCTCGGTAGATCACATAAGCGATAAGGGTCTGCATGTATATCCACAAAGGTTGTTGTACACCTATAATGAATAGCCATCATTGACAGACTTTGCTGCGTTTGAACAGGTCTGAAATATACCTCAGGTATAAACCCTCACTCACACTATTCAACAGAAATCGTAATGAGTGTGTGTGACATGGATGACCTAGGCCAGGGATCACTGCAGTGGCTGGGCTTGTCACAAGCATACAGATGTGACCTAAAGTCTTGAAAGCAGCAGCACACTTTGGCAAAGATAACAGATGTGCTCATGGAGAAAGCAGGGTTCCCACCTATGAAATAATTGACTTCATATGTACGTATATGTATTTGCCACACAGCTACCTGACATGTGCAATGCACATACTGTTGTCATAATAATATGTCATACAGTAGTAAAAGCAAAACCCACAACACATTGACCAACAGTGTCACCCACATAGAGCACACACACACACACACACACACACACACACACACACACACACACACACACACACACACACACACACACACACACACACACACACACACACCGAGTGCAGGATTCAATCTCCTACCTAACTACTTTATGATAATAGAGCAGTACATATTAACACAATGTGCTATATACATTACTGGAAGTTCGCCTTTCCACAGGTATATTTGTAGGATGGTGACATCATCAAACTTGACAAAGATGAGTATACTACTTTTAAGGTGTTTCAGTAGACTTCAAAAAGGTTGCTCCTCTCCAAAGAGACACACACACACTCTCATACAGTTGTAAAGTGCAGGATTCAAACCCCTACCTAACTACTTTACGATACTAGAGGAGTACGCATTAACAGAATGCGCTATACACATTATTGGGAGTTCTTTTTTCCACAGGTATATTTGTAGGATGGTGACATCATCAGACTTGACAAAGATAGGTATACCACTGTTAAGGTGTTTTAGTAGTCTCCAAAATGGTTGCTCCTCTCCAAGGAGATCACACACACACACACACACACACACACACACACACACAGTTGTCAAGTGCAGGATTCAAACCCCTACCTAACGACTTTATGATACTAGAAGAGTACGCATTAACACAACACACTATACACATTACTGGGAGTTCTCTTTTCCACATGTATATTTGTAGGATGGTGACATCATCAGACTTGACAAAGATAGGTATGCCACTGTTAAGGTGTTTTAGTAGTCTCCATAAAGGTTGCCCCTCTCCAATGAGATCACACACACTTTTCAAGTGCAGGATTCAAACCCCTACTTAACTATTTTATAATACTAGAGAAATACGCATTAACACGGCATGCTATACACATTACTGGGAGTTCTCTTTTCCACAGGTATATTTGTCGGATGGTGACATCATCCGACTTGACAAAGATAACTAAACCACTTTTAAGGTGTTTTAGTAGTCTCCAAAATGGTTGCTCCTCTCCAAGGAGATACACACACACACACACACACACACACACACACACACACACACACACACAGTTGTCAAGTGCAGGATTTAAACCCCTACCTAACTACTTTATTATACTAGAGAAGTACGCATTTACATGACACGCTATACACATTACTGGGAGTTCTCTTTTCCACAGGTATATTTGTAGGATGGTGACATCATCAGACTAGACAAAGTGGGTTACATTAGGTGACATTAGGTGGGCTGCATAGAAGGAAATTCTAAACACTTTGGCCATGTGATCATCAAAGGAGAGTTTACTACCTACCTGGGACCCCAGGGCCATAATTATTTTCTCCATACATACTGGATTACCACCTATGTGGTAATTTGTGTGAACTTTGTTTTATCCAAAGGGGGTGACTATGCATTCGTTTGCATTCTGCCTGAGGGCATTGTTTAGACACCAGGTATCTGTCTCTGTAAGACCCTTATGGAGGATGTCTGTGTCAGCCGTAGAGTCGATTATGGACCACAGTTAGCAGTTATCTGCAAACTTGTTCAGCCATACTCCTCCCATGCTTGCCTGTACCTCTGAGCAGTATCTACTGAACAGGTGGGGTCCCAGGACCAAGACCTGTGGGATGCCATTTGTGACTGGTTTAGAGTCGGACATGGCACCCGCAACTCTGAACATGTGTGTTTGATCTGTGAGCCAGTTGGCCACCCATCCTGTGACATAGCTGTTAATGTTCAAGCTGGTAAACTTGTCCATGATGCCAGAGTGGGGAATGGTGTTGAAAAGCCTTAGTGAGGTCCAGATGGGCTGTGTGGACTATTTTCACCTCCATCTCTGTCCTTGGTAACTGTTTCAAAGAAGTCAACTAGATTTAGGAGGCAGGATCTGCCTTTTACAAAGCCAAGTTGGGTAGAGTCCAGTGTCTGGAGGTTCCCAATGTCTCTGTTTATGGGTTCCATGATAATTTGCTCCATAGCTTTGTAACCAGGCTGAGTAGGCCTATAGGGCAATAGTTTCCAGTTTCTATTGTGGCACCCCCTTTGTGGATCTGGATGACTGTTGCTGTATGCCATTCTTTGGGTACATAGCCTTTGGTAAGGTTGAGTCTGGACAGTGAATGTAGGTAAGGGTGTAGTTCCTTTTGGGGCTAGTGTAAGCCGCAGCCTGGGACACCATCCAGTCCCATTGATGCTGGTTCTTAGCTTTGGAGAGGGCTGTTTTTACCTGCATGTCCATGAAGTCTGGGGCTCTTCATTCTTCTGGGATGGACACAGGCCCTTTTGGGGATGATGGTGGGGGGAGTTTGCACTGAAATTGTCCGCCAGGATGTGAGAAATGTCATTTGGTTCAGTGTACCTTTTGCCATTTTGCAGTAGCACACAGCATATTTGACAGTTGCCACCTAAATGTTTGGTATAGCTAACAAAGGCTTTGTGGTTGCTATTCTTACATTCCTTGGCAATTTGTCTTTAGAAACTGGCCTTGGATTATTTTATGAGTGATCATTGTTTCTTCCTAATAATGATCAGTGATGCCTTTCCTTTTGTGAAGTTTGCTCTGTCATGTGTTCGTTTCCTCCTTTTGTTGTATAGCTTATTTATGGGCAATGACCACCAGCTTGTTTTTTTTATTTTTGGAGTAGTGTGTCTTGGTTTTATTTGGGATGTCTTGATCCATGCATCCCTGTAGATGCTCATAGAATGCACTTGTAAATGATTCGGCAGATTGTATAGCATTATCCTATAGCAAGGGGGCTTTGGAACTTTCCACTTTGGTCTTGGGAAGTGTGCAGTTTCCTTTTGAAAATGTCTTCACAGTGGTTTCCTTGACTGGGGGGGGGGTGTGGATGTCCACTGTGATTACTTTATGATCTGATATTACCAGTGAGGGGTTTCTCTCTGTTATGGAACACTGGTACCCCATGTTGGTGATGATCAGGTCCAGTATGTTGTCACCTCTAGTGGGCATGGTGACCAGCTGTTCCAGGGAATTTGAGTTTTTAAACTCTAGGAAACATTGGGCAAAGGACCTTGTACACGAGTAATTCTCCCACTCAATGTTTGGGTAGTTGTAATCTCCTCATATAATGGTGCTTGGTAGGACCTTTGTATTTTCCACTGTTCTCAGGAATACTGAGTGAGCTTCCTGAGTCAAGGTAGGTGATCTGTAGCAGGCTACAATCTGATAAGCAGCTTTGCCCAGTGTTAGTTGCACTTGCATGGTCTCCAAGGCCTCATGCTGTGCCACTAACCTGAAGGTGTGGGTATCCATAAGGTAAATGGATACAACCCTTCCTTTTGTATTTCACTCGTGATTTTGGGTCTGAAGATCAGAGGGAATGTGAGTGTTTTACGTGGAGCATGTCCAACAGCTCTGTGTTTGACATAGCTTTGTATGTTAGGCAGAGATCACCTCTAAGTAGGCGATATGCGAGAAAGTACAGCTGGAGCATTTTGAGACGGTCTGTGTATGGCATGTATTTCAGGCCACTAATGCTCTTTGTTGATATTGATATTCATTGATATTTATGACATAGCGAAAGAAAGATTCATGGTTCTCTATGGACTCTTTGACAATATTTTTGCCAGAACATGGATTGGATAATGTTAGGAGTGCTCATTGTTTATTGATGATACTGATCGGAGATTTATTGATCTTCTTTGAATTTTCACTTTCTTTGAACAACTTAAGTACTTGTAGTACATAGTTTGATTATGACAGGAGTCCAATATATTATATGGGTCTGTTTTTATATAACTGTGTGCGCAAGGCAGGATTGATGAATAGTGACAAGTTTCTGGGGTAAGAACTGCAACTGCAAGACATGTGTGGCTCACTGCTGTACTCAGACATGGCCTAAGTGTGTGAGCATGCCCAGTATGACCTTTCAGTATGTTGCTGACTGAAATTTGCTAGAGTGTGTGAGCATGCCCAATATGGACATATATACTATATGTGTGTGAAAAATCAAGTTGGTTTTTACTTCAGGGCTCACCTTTGTGTTGTACATCAACAGGAAGCACGCTGTGCCTGCAGGGCTTCCATGAGTCACTTTGCATATACTTATCAACATTTCTACATACAGGGGGGACAGCTATTATTTGTACATTTCTACCTGGGGGGCACACCTGATTGTTACTGTGGGTGCACATAGGATGAGGGGTTCACCTGACACTTATACACATTTCCTAGGCCTGCACTGCTATGTCAGGTACTCCATTTCAGTCTGTACTGTTCCCTATCCTACTGGCTTGAGGCATACTACTGTACTACAGATCTTAGCTTCCGATTTCATGTATATTAGTTTGTGACTTCATAGCCTACCCAACCCACATCACACTGCCTGACCTGCTGTTATCTGTCTGCATAGGTCTGGGGGGAAGTTCAGAGGGCATGATACAGCATTTGTTTGTGTTTGTGTTAGTCTACAATTGTCCTGCTGTGTCTGTGCTAGTGAAATGCTGTCATGGCTTAGTGGTTCAGTACTGTGACTATAGTGCACAGTATCCTGAGTTCAAGCCCTGTCACTGCTTTTTATTTTCCTGCTGGGCAGACCTGACTGGTTAAAGAACAGTAAAGCAGGTGTGAGCGTGTTTACCCGACTTTGCTCGACTTTGCCTGACTTTGCCCAACATTGCCCAATGTTGCCCAACATTGCTCAATGTTGCGCTAGTTTGTGTGGTGCGCAGCTCTGCGCAATTGTGCTTAAATATGCTTAACAGTGGTAAAAGCTGCTTAGTATTGCTTTATATTGCATAAAATATGGCAGTCATGCCTCAGGTGGTGCTGCAGGGCTGCCTATGTCGGACGCACATAGTACACTCCCTATACAAGTTTGAAAACAGGTAGTGTCAAGTTAGGCATCCCTTTTATTTTATGTGCGAGTCAGAGAGAGTTATCATTTCCAGGGTTCCTACTGAGCCAGTGTATGTGCTATGCGTTGTCTCTTTGCCAAGGCCAAGGCGTACTGGGCACGCCTCCTTCTGCCTACTGGGGCAGGCTCAGGTTGTTCCTCCTCCGAGTCACGCACTGCCTGTGATGGCCTTGGCAATGGTGGGGGGCTGCTTGGCCCTGCCCCATGCTGTTCCTGCTGCAGCTGTTTTTGCAGGATCATATTGTGTAGCATGGCACATACTATGACAATTTGGGTACATGTAGTTGGTGAGTACTGCAAGGCTCCACCAGATGTGTCCAGGCACCGTAACCGTGACTTGAGCATCCCAAACACACGCTCGATTACATTTCATGTTTGTGCGTGTGCGTCATTATGAAGTTCTTGTTCAGGTGTGTGTGCATTTCTGATGGGTGTCATCAGCCATGGCTCCAGTGCGTATCCAGCATCCCCCACTAGGTGACCGTCAGGGATGTCCCCAATGGCAAATGTCTGGTACAGCTGCATCAGATGCCAGATATGGGAATCGTGGTAGCTTCCAGGGCAGCCAGCACACACATTCA
The DNA here is from genome assembly GCF_019279795.1 of Protopterus annectens. NCBI lineage: Eukaryota > Metazoa > Chordata > Ceratodontiformes > Protopteridae > Protopterus > Protopterus annectens. The sequence goes on along the minus strand of NC_056732.1, from coordinate 1,429,118,527 downwards.
GTATTATGCCCTGGGCATCTCACATGACCTTGCAGTTGATGGAGGGGAAGCCCTTGTGGTTGATGTAGGCCCTACCCTGCTCACCGTCTGGTGCTTTGATGTGTATGTGCGTGCAGTCAATTGCACCCACTACCTCGGGGTATTCCGCTATTTGCTGGTAAAGATGCTTATTGCTGGCCAGTGTCTCATGGGAAATGGGGAAATATACATGATCACCGACATGTGCTGACATGGCATTCAGGAACTGGTGCAGTACACTGAATGCTGATGCCTGTGAAATCCCCATCATATCACCAGTTGGTCTCTGGAAGGTACCTGTTGCTAGTATTCTTAGGCCAACACATACCTTAGTTTCCACTGGGATGGGTTCACCTCTGTTGGTTCTGTGTGTGAGATGTGGCCTGCACAGCTCAACAATTTGCTGCAGGAGGTCTCTGTCCACTCTATAGCACTCCACTATCTCCAGCTCATGTAGCCCCTGATAGGTTACCCTGAGTCTGTACACTCTTCTCCGTCTCTTCACTGTGGCTTGCTCAGCAGCATTCGCAATGGCACCACCCTCAGCATCTTGCACATGTTGCCTTATATTAGCAATGGCAGCCCCTATCATTTTTTTGTCTGAGTTAAGCTTTTTAAGTTTTCACTCTTTGTATACTGCAGTGTTGCAGTGTTTTTGAGAAAAACATGGGGGAATGTTGTTTACAGAGTTTTAAGTGCTGGGCTGGGCTTGGCTGGGCTAGTGTACTGCCTGTGTAATTGGCTGATTCTGATTTATTTCACCTGGCAGCTCTGCTAGTTCTCCTTGATTAACTTCCTACTACTTCTTTTCCTTCCTTTTCCCTTTCTGTTTCCACAAGGGGCAGCACCACGCAAACAAGCACAAACACGCGCACACGAGCGCATGCACGCTTACACAGGCTTAGACGGGTGCACACGCGTGAACACAGCCTTACACAGGCTTACACAGGCTTACACAGGCTTAGACAGATGCACACTTGCACACACAGGCTTACAAGCGCTCACACGTGCACACACGGTGTAAGCACATTTGCAAGAAATTTCAGATATATCCACGGCGTACACCTTCGTTTTCTGGGTTTCAGCTAGGACAACTGCAGACACACCTTTTGCAATCCTGAGCAACTCATGTCAAACACAAGCCACTCTGATCCAATAAGCTTGCAGACATGGCTGACATGCCAGGGAAAATTGGGATTCACTATACTTATCCTCATTTGCATAGGATTGCTTAATAATGCTTGGTTACATCTCACAAACTGAGCTTCCCCCCTTAGCAACCACTACTCAGTAGACATGTTGTCTTCAGTCTGCCATTCATCTGCATGGCAGAATAATCTTTTTATTAAACATGCCTAGTTTTGGCTATTTTTAAATTATTTTTCTGGCTTTTAAAGCATAGCACGTTTGCGCGGCACTGCGCTATGCTTAAACATCGGAGATTGGGGAAAAAATATTGATTTTTATTAATTTTCAACCTATAAAAATGCCAATGGCCTTATATTTGGCCATTGGCATGCTTCCTCAACTGGATGCATCCTTTATTTGGAGCTGTCATAGCTCAGTTTTGCTATTTGCAGAACGGTACTCCATTACCAACGGAATACATTTCTGCAAATAACTCTACTCTTCCATGGACAGGTTAGTGTTTCCTGGATTGCAAATTTACCTCACTTGCATAGCTTTCAGCAGCAAATGATGTAATTTGCATATCATAACACTGTCCATGCAATAGTAGTTTTAGGAGCTCTCATGCACGCCCCTGCCGGCTATTGCTGAATTGCTCGGCAGACATAATGCCTGTCTGCAGTCTTACACTACTCTTAGACTCCGTGCAAGCCTTCGTGAATCCGGCCCTGTATGTTTAACAGCAATTTGTATACCACCAAGGAATAACACTGATACTGCTGAAAGCATACTGTATTGGATAGCTCAGCAAATTAACCATGAAACTATAACACTTGAAGACTTAAATATAGACTAGCAGCTCATGAATTCCGCTACCCCCACTGATTCCATAAACTTCAACTTCAGACAATTAATAACCACACCTACAAGAATCAATTAAACTTCAGGGAGACACTCAACATTCAACTGGATTCTTACAAACCAGACAAGTTGACAAATGTAGGCTGCATCTCAGCATAAGTGACCACATACCAACATATGACATTAGAACTCACCATAACCTAGATAAATATATTATCTATAATAAAATATGAAATACAACCAATTTCAGCAAATATATTTTCAATGAAACACTAAAACAATGTAACTGGAATGCAATTAGAACAATGCAACTAGATTCTGCTGTAGAACACTTTAATAACATATTCTTATAGACATTAAATAATAATCTAGTACCAGTATACAATAAGAGATTTAAGTCCAACCCCTACCACGGCTAACAAATGAAACAAAAAAATCATGATACAAAGTGATAAAGCTTGGAAAATTTGGTATGAAAATAGAATTCAAAATACTTTCCAGCAATTTAGACATCTTAGAAACCTTGCAAAAATCCATGTCAAACAGGATATGCAAACATACTACACCAGCCTACAATACAAACTTAAAAATAACCCAAAACTTTTTTGGTCACCACTTAATAAACTACTCCACCCTGGCAAGACCACCATTTCCTCTCCAAAAACAAAAAATACAACAGACTCTATACCCACACAGTTTAATTCCTGCTTTATACAATCTTTATAAAATCAATGTTGTCTTTCTTAGACTCTAATACATCTGCCCTCACTCTCTACCCCTGAATTATCAAAATCACCCACAGCTTTTCAGTTTTTGTCTAGTACCTAGCTCACTCATAATAAAGTTGCTCCTTAAACTAAAATCTACTTCCATAGCTGTAGATCAACTACCATCAGACTACCTAAATATGGCCGCAGATGTCATAGCCTTCCCTGTGTCCATACTAATTAATAGGCTTATAGCAAAATGATACATCCCATCACTGTGGAAAAAATTCTACATCATACCACTGCACAAAGGCAGAACATCTACAGAGTTTAATAAGTACAGACCAATAGTGATTCTCTCTCCCTCTCCAAAACATTAGAGAAATGCATCCATATGCAGCTGATACAATACCTAACCTCAAATAAACTGCTGTCAGAAACACAGCATGGCTTTAGGCCCCAGCCCAGTGCCACAACTGCTCTACTACATTTTACCAATATAATAAACCAACATAGAAACAATGATCTGCTTGTGTCCACCATGTTCTTAGACTTTTCAAAGGCATTTGATACTGTCTCGCACCAGCAACTGCTTGCTCATCTCTCTTTGATAAGACTTTCACAGTACTCCTTGTTGTGATTTCTTAGTTACCTATCTGAAAGGGAACAACTGTTAATTGGCAACAAACCTACCCTACTCATCCTTTCAACTAGTTAGTACAGGGGTCCCTCAGGGCTGTATCCTGGGTCTTCTCCTACTTGATCTATTTATTAATGACCTCCACACCTGCACTCACCATGCTAGTTCAGTTCCATATGCAGATAACTCAACATTAATATATGTGTCCTCAACAATAAATAAGTAAAACATATTTCTCTTTTGTAGAAACCTGGCACAGAGAATCAAACTTCCTACTTGACCCCAAGAAAACAAAGTGAATGCTTTTTACCTGAAAAAGGTGCCAAAATCAAAATCAGTCTTTTACCATACAAATAGCAAACAATGCTGTCATTGAAACTATAACTCACAGTAAACTTCTAGGCATTATAATAGATGACAATCTGAAATATGACCAGCATATACTGCACACCATTAAATCTACAGACCAGAAACTAGGCTCCCTTTATATGATCAATGAATTCCTTACAAATTACAACAAGAAAAACTCCTACTTATTGTTAACGCTCATTACACAGCTGCTATCCTAACAAATAAAAATGATGCTCAAAGAAAGAAGCTTGCCTCCCAGTACAATAAAATAGCTAAATTTGCCACCAATCTCCCTCATAGGACCCACCATTGTCATAGAGTAAAGCAATTAAACTGGCTTGAGCTACATAACTACCTAACATACTCACAACTAACTACAGCACACAAACTAATTTATCATCCAGAAAAATGCCCTGCACTACAAAACTTATTACTGCCCTACTGTCCAGCAAGGGACCTCCGCTCTAGTAACAAATTTTATTACTTACAAATAAGGCAAATAATGTTGCAGGACACTCCCTCTACTCCCAGTACATTGCTATACTCTGGAATAGTATCTCCACACAAACAAAACTCTCAGACAAATTCAGTAGTTTTAAACCACTGCTTAAACAACATCTTAACCAGTCCTGGTCAAGCACATGCTCATCACAAGGTTAAGACTTTGTGTTCACCATATGATACTCTCCAATCACTCTCCTTAGACTGAATACTCTCAGCCTTTCAATGAAATGACAAAACAATTTTTAAACATAACTGATGCCCATTTAATCCGTTAAGGTGCACTTGGGCTTTCTCTTTAGTAACTTCCACCTCTGTAAAATATTAGAATGTGTAAATATAACTTCTACTGTGTCTGTATAAATGTAAATAAAAATGTAAATACTCTGTGTTTAACTGTAACTTAGTATAATGCAAGGTAAGCAAGTGGAACTTTTCTCCATGGGCCTCTGCTGAAAATGGATATTATCCAGTCAGACTTCCACTGTAAACAAAGACAAATAAATAAATTGAAAATAGTACAGTGGAAATATGTCAGGGGCATCCACTGATGTGAAAACTTAAGTTATGAAAGACTAAAACATCTGAACTTGTACAGAGTCTCAGACATTTAAGAGGAGACCTTATTCAAGTATATACGGTATTTAAAGACAACTACCTCTGGGAATGTTTGGGGTTGTCAAAAAGTAGTAGCGATCATCTGACAACCTATATAGGAGATTCTGTATGAATGAGAAGTGTACTAATTGGCTCTCTGACAGAAGAACTGATGCATAAAATAGACTACCAAGCTGCTTTAAAGCAAGCATTAGTTTAGATAATTTTAAGAACAACTTGACACTTATTATGCGAATAACTGTTTTGGTATTGGCAGGCTGGAAGGACATTATTACCCATGCCTGAAATATCTGTATATGCATATGTATGTTGGTATAGGGGTTCATAGTTGAACATGTGTACTAGGCCAATGGCCTTGGAGCCTTTACAAGCCTAGCCCATAGAAGTGCCTTGGCACCATGCCACAGTTAGTTCTCCGTGCCTCTATCAAGTAATGCCACTTGGTTTAAGAAGGAGTGGAATGAGTCTAGTGCTCCAGTTATGTTGTGTAATGTTATGTTACTTTGCATTATGTTACTTTACATTACGTTACGTTGTTATGTCATGTTTTGTTATATCATGTTACGTTGTGTTATGTTATGTTATGTTATATTATATTATGTTTTGGCATGTTATGTTTTGTTATGTCATGTTGTATCATGTTATGTTATGTCATGTTATGTTATATCATGTTATGTCATGTCATATTATGTTATGTTGTATAGATGAGTAGACCTAACCAGGAGTAATACATTACCAGAACCAGTTCTTATTTAGGTGCTGTTTCAGTTGGGCTTTGTAATTTGATAATTTGTCAGTTAATTTGATATCATAAGGGATGAAGCTCCAAAGCCTAGAGACATAGTTTCAGTGTAGTGAGTGACATGCTTTGGATTTAGTTATAAATAAGAGGGATTTGTTACTGGATCTTAGGTCTCTATTACAGGAATAAACTGTAGGTGCATTTTGAAGTGTGTTCATTTTTTTGGGTGTGTATATAAGTTTATGAACAGTAACTACTTACGAGTATGATAGGATATGGGGAAGCTCTATCTAGTTTAACTCTTTCAAAGCAGTGCAATGATAGGTTTTAAGGGAGGCTTCTGCTGCAAATTTGGCTGTGGTATTGGAGCATATCACAAGTTTAGTCATCAGTTTTGTTTTAAGTTTGTATGTTTTGGTGAGACATACAGAAGTGTTGGAAGAATGTAGGTTATGGTTATGGATTATCAGCTAGAGTTTGTTAGATACTTCTTAGTCTTACAGAGCCTAGTTTCATTTTTTTGACGACTTGTAGTAGGTACTTGTCACATTTTAGCTTTTCATCAATTAGAACAGCCAATAATTTAGTTGGAGTAACTGTTATTATGTTGGTATTGTTGGTTGAGCAGATATGAAAGGAGGATTTTAGCTCAATGCATTTTTGGGTGCAGGAAGCATTAATTTTGCATTATTTGGGTTTAGAAGTAGGTGGAAGTTGGACAGCCAGGATTCTATTGCAGTGAAAGAGAGCTGGGTAATTTCTTAGAGTTTGGGGAGGGTGGAGCAGATGATAATAAAATCATCTGCATACTGTACGATGATGGCAAGGCCTGCAGCAGCAGGTAGTTTATTTGTAAATGTGGGACTTCTACAGTGACAGGTGGAGATGGTGAAAGTAGCTGCTGTCATCTGACAACTTGCCTGGAGGATATGAAGCAGTGGCAGGAATGGCTGACTGAAACTGAGGGTGGGTAATTCAGAGAGGAGTTTTTGGTGGTAGATGGTATCAGAGACTTTTGAGAGATCTTTGAAAAATGACGAAACTGAATTACCTTAATTTCTATTTTTGTTAATAGTTATGGTGAGACTAAGGAGAGCAGTGTTACGCCCTGTGTCGGAAGCCATATTGTGATTTGCATAGACCATTATTGTTGGTAAGGTGATTAATGAGATGAACAAGCAAACATTTTCTAGTATTTTAGATAGCAGGGATAGAATAGCTATTGGTCTGCAGTTTGATATTTGATTGGGCTATCATCATTGTGTAAAAGCCTGATGTATGGCATTTTCTGTATGGCAGGGATGTGGTTTTCTGTTACAGCAATTTTTAAATATTCAGCAGGTAGATTATCAGCTGCTATGTAAGTTGGTTTTAAGTTGCTTAACATTTTCTATTGTGGATGTTTAGACTGTTTTAGATGTAAAGCTGTCAGAAGTACAACTTAGAGGGGGTGGGGTGCATACCTCTCAGATGAGTGGCACAGTAGTACAGCGGTTAACATTATTGCCTCACAGCAATAGATTCTCCAGTTTGATTCTTGGATGGAATCCCTTCTATGCAGAGTCTGCATGTCCTCCCTGTGTTCGCATGGGTTTCCTCCGGGTACACTGGTTTCCTCCCATATTCCAAAGACATGCATCTGGAGCATTCCTTCTCAGGCCTCTGCTGAAAATAGGCTCTGTCCTGTTCAGAAATTCCTGGTCAATAAATGTTAAATAAATAAAATAAATAAATTGCACCGATTATCAGAGAATGTCTAGATTTCTGCCTCATATTTTTTTATTTTTTGGTCGGTTCCTCATAAACTTTTGCTTTTCTGGCAAATCATTGAGAAATGAAGTCACTAAATAATGACAAAGTTTTGATTTTTCAGACTTTGTATCCTTTAGAATATGTATGCTAATGCAAAATTTGCTATCGTTACAGCTTTTTAAGTTTATAAGAGCAATATTTAAAATCTGTCCCTGATACCCCCCCCCCCCCCATTATTTTTGGCTTTGTTCAGATTTCTTGTGCTTAGAGGTTAAGAGGTATAGTGGGGTGTGTTGAAGGAATTGTGTGTGTTTACTTGAGTAGTGATAGAATAGAGTTTATAAAGTAGGAGTTAATTGCATGGCTATGCTGTCCCTGTTATTTCTGGTTGTAAGAGCAGGGATGGGGAACTGAACAGGATTGAGAAGTTTTTTTTCTTTTGGATTTTAGCATAGTAATATTGTTTTTCTTTTATCATCTGGTTTTTACAGCTTTCTAAGGTAGTGTCTGAAAGCTTAGAAGAATTCATAGGTTTTATTTATGTGTCATAGTTTCCATGCTTTGTCCCTCTTTTTAAGCAGCTGCCTGGTTTCCATTGTTAGCCAGGGTGTAAAGGCGGATCATGGATACCTCTCACCTGTACAGATTTTCACAGAATGTCCAGATTTTTGGCTTACATTTTTGGCACGTTTTTCATAAAATTGTGGCTTTCTGGCAAATTAGTGGCAAATCATTAAAGACTGAAGTTAGAAAATAATGACAGACATTTGCGTTTTAGACTTCATACCCTTCAGAAAATTCATGCTAAAGCAAAACCTGTTATTCTATCAACTTTCTAAGTTTGTAAGAGCAATATTTCAAAATTGTCCCTATTTGTACCACTTTTTTATGGCTCTGTCCAGATTTCTTACTCTTAGAGGTTGAGAGGTATGCGTGGATGTCGATCTCTTTGACCTGAGGGGTGTCATTTCATTTAATAGGTTGAGGAAAGTATTGTTAAAGTGACAGAAAGCATCTTCTAGATGTAGTGTTTTGAGTAAATTTCAGTTGGATGAAGCTGTCTGCTTTAAACATTCATAGGTTACACATTTTGTTATATATTAGCATTAAATTTAAGATAAGACATTGTCTCAATATGTTAGAGAGGATCACTAATGCTATTTGGAAGATAACCTGTTAGATTTATGGCATAGGTTTTATTGGTTAAGATCTAGATGAGGATTGATGGCCTGTTTGTTTTTCTATTAAATTTTGTGGTGGCTTGGATTAGTTGAGAAAAAACGTATAAGGTCAGGGAGTCTGTGGGGATATCTGAGTCACGGGTGTGCCAGCTAATATAAGGTCCCCATTATGTTTGTTTGTTGATGTATTCACTGTGATATACAATGGGATAATTCTTCCACTGTTATTTTATTGCCTGGAGGAATATAGATCCCCAAAATTATCATGGACTTTCTGGAGTTAACTTTATGTTGACTGAGAATTATTTCTGTATTAGTAAAACTTGGAGCTTTATGGGTATGGAGATTCATTCAATATTGTTTTTATGTATGACTGCTATACCATCTCCACATTTAGTTTTCTGTTCACCTTATGTATGTAAAAGTGAAGGTGTAGAATTCTATTTTCTTTTATTTCTGGTTTTAGTCATGGTTCAGTTATAACAGCTATGTCAGGGAAGTATTGGGTTTGAAAACCATGGACTTAGTATATCTCATTTGATATGCTTCTTACATTCATGTTTATAAAGAGCTAGTTGATCCCCTAGTGGTGGGGTGTGGGAAGTTGGAGGTGTCAGGTTTTGATGGGTGTATTTTTTAATTATTGGTGGGGTTTGACTTGGGATGTATATCACCACTAAGTTTGAGTTTTGTAACTAACAACCAGAAGAAGTAGAATTATTATTATTATTATTTTATTTTTATTATTATTGTGAATGAATTTAGCAGTGCATCTGAGTATAGCTCTGGAGATATATAAAATGTTATGGCAGTGTTGACAGAGGGAAGATGTGGGTTGGTAGGTGAACTTGGATCACTGGGTGGATATATGTGGTAGGATAATAGTTAAGCTAATAGCATGAGGACAAGCAGTTCTAGATGAGTGGAAATCATTTATAGATAGGTAAGATCAGACCATAAACTAATCTCACTGGATATTCACATCCCGACTCCACCCCCTGCCCTGAAAACCACAGTGAAAAACTTCTCTAAAGCAAATTTCTCACTCCTCAAAACTGAGGTGGAATCCTTCAAATCCACCGGGCCTGTGGAAAATACGGCCCAGACCGCAGAATCCTTTATAAACGCATTCTATGAACACCTTCAGGAATGCATGGATCATGGAATCCCAAATAAAACCAAGACCCAATCCTCCAAAGGCATACGTCCTGTCTGGTGGACCCCAGCCATAAACAAACTATACAATAGAAGGAGGAAGCTACTACATGATAGAGCAAAATCCCAAAAAGGGAAGGCATCTCTGATCAGTATTAGTAAAAAACTACGGGCACTCATAAAATCGTCTAAGGCCAGCTTCGAGAGAAAAATTGCACAGGACACTAAGGATAATCACAAGGTTTTCTTTAGTTATGTTAAGAACCTGGGTGGGAATTCCCAGATATGCTCAGAATTAGTCTAAAATGACAAAAAATACACCGAACCCACAGACATTGCCAACATCCTAGCTGACAGGTTCAGCGCAAACTCCCCCCCCACCAAAAGGGCAAATATCTATCCCAGCAGAGTGCTGCCCCCTGACATCTCAGATGCTCAGGTAAGAGCTGCCCTGTCCAAAGCAAAAAACACAGCATCAATGGGACCAGACAGTATCCTGGGCTGCATCCTACATGAACTCCAAGAAGAGCTAAACCCAAACATAAAACTACTGTTCAGTCTCAGCCTTACTACAGGATATGTACCCAAAGAGTGGTGTACAGCAACAGTGGTCCCTCTCCACAAAGGTGGTGCCTCAACGGATCCTGGAAACTATCGCCCCATAAGCCTGACTAGCTTGGTCTGCAAAGCTATGGAAAGGATCATCATGGACCTCATAAATAAAGATATTGGGGACCTACAGACACTGGATCCTACCCAGTTCGGCTTTGTTAAGGGCAGATCCTGCCTCTTAAACCTGGTTGCTTTCTTTGAAACAGTCACCAAGGCCATTGACAAGGGGAAGGTGGTCCACACAGCCTACCTGGACCTTGCAAAAGCCTTCGATACAATACCCCACTCGGGCATTATAGATAACCTCACCAGCTTAAATATAAACCCCTATGTCACTATATGGG
>NC_056732.1:1429052917-1429102917 GCF_019279795.1 Protopterus annectens | reverse complement strand
GGGGTTATGTTTGAGGGTATTTTCTATGGGATGTCTGGGGTTGAGTTGTGGGCAAAATTTGCCTGCAAGTATATTTGCTATATATTCTGGCTCAGTATAGGTGGCTACATTAAAAATGAGTTCTGCACACAACTGAATATTACCATTGAGGTTCCAGACATAGCTAAAGAATGCCTCTTGGTTGTTCTTGGCCTGGGAGACCACATTTATGTAAATTTCACTTTAGTAGACTTAATTTGTCCTGTGAGTTGTTGTGCTTTTATCCTGCTGTGTGCTACACCTCCTAATTTTTGCCATACTTGTCTTTCTTCTGTTATATAGGCTATATATGTTGTAATTCCACTAGTGTGGCCTGCTTGTTTGCTTTTTTTTTTTTGCTTTACTTTTTCCTGGTGGGTAGGGGTGTGTCTATGCAGTTATTAGCATCCTTGTATATGAGTTTTTTGAAGAGTTCTGTGTAGGCAGAAATATTCTCAGAGTTCTGGGGAAGCTTGACATTTTGCCAGGTGATCATTTAACAGCAAGAAATTAGCCATAGAGTAGCTCCTGAACATTCCAGGTTTAGCTGGGGTTTCTGGTTTTAGTTTCAATTCAAAGGAGACCATTCTGTTGTCTGATCTTATCAGCCAGGACAATACACTAGGAGATGAGTAGTGCTCTCCGGTGGCAGCTGGTGACTTCAAATCAAAGGGGGGCTGCAGGAGACAGTTTAATGGGTGGGACCAATGGGAAGTGGGGGACCAACTAGAAAGGGGTGGAGCTATGTTCAAAACCACAAACACTTTAATTAAATACGCTGCCCTGGGTGCCAAACCGACATTCTGAGATTCCAAACTAGACAAAATGAAGTGTAGAAAAAATATGTCAATACACTGGCTACATGACAGCTTACTTAATATCTAGATGGAAACAAAAAGGTTGTGAGACATGAAAAAATTACTTTTTAAATACATTTCTGGAATGCCAGTCAAAATCAAGTATTAAAAAACAAGAAGCACTCAATAAAAAACCCTTCTCCTTGCACTGCAATTCTAATTATAATTTATATCCAGCTTTATAAAAGTACCAAGTAACATGCTGAAAGTAGCAATCTGTGTGATACCTCCACTTGTAAAAATGTTTCTTATCCAAAAAAGACCTGCTGCCTGACAGCTATTTACTTGTTCCATGGGGCAAATGTGATCAAAGTAAAAAAATGAACAGCAAAGAAGAAACAAGCTCAAGATAAATTACTTAAAGGATTACTGCACAGGTTATGGCCCACACATGATAGATTGACGTTCTGTTTAATTTACGGGTAAAGCCTGCAAAGATGACTGCAAGTCTCCACAAAATGTAATGAGCTTCTGAAAATACTGTAATCCTGTCCTTTATTACAATTACTGGCATATGCATGTCAATGCCTAAGGCTTATATGTTATCTAGTTATGTAAATATTCTCTGCATGGCAATAACAAAAAGGCTTTCATTGTTGGTAATTCTTTAACAGTATGTTTATTAATGTTTACATGCATCGTACATTCACAGACAAGCTTACCTGATGGTCATTAAAACATTGCTACTTAAACACAGAGCAACAGGGACTGCACAACATGCATTTTCTGAATAATAAGAAGCATAAATCAACATTATAAAAATATGACAGAAAACCAGAACATTCTGCAAAATCAAGGACAGATGAAAAGCCACTGTAGTACTTGTGTCTACCTTGGATGGGGGATACACACTTACACTGCATAACTGCTCCTTGCCTTGCTTGGACACATCCAGAGTCACTACATGGGGAAGTGGGGTTCAACAAGTATGTCACAATTTGAAATGTCTCTGGCTGACGATGATGGCCCTGACACATTTGGCATACCTCTTAACCTCAGAGCAAGAAATCTGGACAAAGCCATAAATAGAAGTAGGACAAAGGCCCCAAAATAAGGATTTTTTTTTAAATATTGCTCTTATAAACTTAGAAAGATCATAGAATAGCAGGTCTTGCATTAGTATGCATTTTCTGAAGGGAATGAAATCTAAAACTCAAATGTCTGTCATTATTTTCTAACTTCAGTCTTTAATGATTTGCCACTAATTTGCCGGAAAACCACAATTTTATGAAAAATGGAACAAAAATGTGATGCAAAAATATAAATTAGCCACACAATACATCTGTGAACTTGTCAAAGAAGGGACACTTTTTTAATATTAGTACTATTAAGTTGAGCAGCTGACAAAATAAGAGAATCTACATGCATTTCTGAACTAAAAGTAATCTATAACTTTGATCATTGCAATTATTTATAAATTGTAAACCCTCCACATTTTCTTCCAAAATTGCGATTTTGTGAATGGATTATTAGGGGGAGAGCAACATTTTGAGCCAAAGTCAAGAACAGTTGAAAGGTTTGGATATACATAATTCTATAAAGTGATTTATTGGCATGTACCTCTCAACCTCTTAATGCAGGAAATCTGGGCAAGGACAAATATATTGGGGGAACATAGAGACAATACTAAAAATTGCTCTTGTATAAACTTAATTGACAGAATAACAGGCCTTGCTTTAGCATGCATTTTTCTGAAGGGTATGAAGTCTGAAACATAATGTATGTCATTATTTAGTGACTTCATTCCTAAATGATTTGCCAGAAAACCATAAATTTTATGAGGAACAAACCAAAAATAAAAAGCAAAAATCTATTAGTTCTGTGAAACTTTGGACAGTGGAGAAGTATACTTTAGCCGAGTCTGCTGTCTTTGAATTTGCCACCCTTCCCACCTTACAAAATCATGGTCGAATGGGGCCTCCCCCCTGCAGTCATTCCAGTGTCCCATTACTTGGCTATTTCACACCATTTACCATAAACACTGTAATATGCATACTGCTTTACTACTACAATGATTTGGATTTCATTTAAAAGTTTCATTTTACATTTTACAGCACAAACACTAATAGACATGTGCTAAACAAAACAATGCAGTCTCACAATGAAAATAGACTTGGCATTAAAACTTCTCTCGCCTTGAAACTCACACTCATTGAAACAGTATTGAGACCCACATTCAAAGAAAATACATCTGGCCAATGGCAGATAAAGATTTAACTAATGGCTGTTTTCAAATCAAAGGCCCCTTGCACATGAAACATACATGTGTTCTTTGAAACACCTTCCTGATTGTATTAAATTGTATTCCTTGTATAATACAGTACAGTTGTTAGAGGGCATTTTAAATTTATTGTTTTGAACATTTTTCCAGTAAACAATGAAACAAAGTGCATGCACCTATAATAACAAAACTGCCCAATTCAGAACATCTCCATCATAAAAGTCTACTCAAACTTCTACAATCCACCAGTATCAGTAAATATGCAGAATCTCTGCAGAAGTAAACGCCATCTAAATAATTCCACATTAAAGAGATCTGGAACTAATGAAGAGGATGTTGCTAGCAAATAACTTTATATTTCATTGCTTCTTCTACAAATAAAGTGTCTGTTTCCCTTGAGGAGTAAATTACCCATGTTACATTAAAAAATGATAAGCTAGAAATATTGCAATAGAGAATGGATGGAAAATTGTTAATAGGTTGATAGTTACCAGGAATGTCTGCCAAAGAGAATATTCTCAGGACTACAGCATCTACCCCCTTTAAAAGTACAACACAGTACAGTATTAGTAATGCATCTACATACTGTGGGAGTAGAATCAACAGCCTTCTGCATCAAAAGCATAAAATACACTACCTGTTGTGCTATAAACAATGCAAGCAGACTCAGCCTTAGCAGCACTAAACTTCTCTTCCCCTGAAGCTCTTAGCTCCTTGTAAAATCCACTCAATAGTGTATCTCAGCTTTGCAGCACATGAGCACAAGAAATCTGAAAAAAGCCAAAGTTTATTAAGGGGGGACAAAAGCCCAAAAAACAGGGGCACATTTAAAATATTGCTTGTATAACCTTGGAAAGCTGCTAGAATAAAATGATGTACTACCACCATGTAATTCATTGCTAAGTCTTGAACCCAGGATTCTGTGCACTACAGTAAGAGCAACCTACCACTATGTCAAATCAGCTGTTTTTTTGAAAGACAGCAAGAATGAAACTTAAATGGCTATCATTTAGAGAATTCTGTTCTCACCATAGCTCTCAACCTCTTAGCACAAAACAACCTGCACAAAGCCAATAATTGGGGAATGCAGCCCAAAAAATAGGGACGCATTTCAAGTATTGATCTTATAAACTTAGAAAATTGCTAGAATAAAATGTTTCATGTTACCACGTACTTTCTGAAAAATATGAAGTCTGAAATTCAAAGGTTTGTCATTATTTATTGAATTCAGTATCCAGAAAACCACAGATTTTATGAGGAACAGAACAGAACAAAAATATGAGGCAAAAATCTGAATGTTTTTTTTTCACAAGTGGTGGTGGGTAGGGTATTCATGCTTTTGCTACCTGCACCGAAGGTTGAGGGTTTGAGCCTGATGAAGCCAGTTATAGTTAACTGTGGCATTTCACACACACACACACACACACACACACACACACACACACACACACACACACACACTTCTTGGGCCACAGCATAAATAAGTACACACACACAGTTCCTGGGCCACAGCATAAATAAGTGCACACACACACACACACACACACAGTTCCTGGGCCACAGCATAAATAAGTACACACACACAGTTCCCAGGCCACAGAATAAATAAGTACACACACACACACACACACACACACACACACACACACACAAAAACACACACACACACATACACACACACACACACACACACACACACACACACACACACACACACACACACACACACACACACACACACACACACACAGTTCCTGGGCCATAAAATAAATAAGTACACACACACACACATACAGTTCCCAGGCCACAGAATAAACAAGTACCTGAGCTGTAAGTTCCCGGGCCAGTTTCCCTGAGTACCTGATCCTGCTGCTGGAGTAAATAGTCCACAGAATAAATAAGCCAGTTTTCCATAAATAGTCCACAGAATAAATAACCTAAGCCAGTTTCCCATGCTCTAGCTCTTGTTTCTCAGTGCTGGACAGTTTCCCATTCAAAAGTCTGCTCTGAGTTCTTCCACGCATGCGTGCACATCCTCTGCTTCATTCAGAGCATGCACAGACTGCAGACCTTGCAGTCCAATCACCTTTCAGTCTATGCGGTTGTATCCCCATAGACTTTTGGGGCATCTGTAGACTGCTGCCTTCTTTCCGAATCTGGACTGGTTAAACAGCAGTCCAGGATCAAGTTTCCAAGCACTCATGCGTGGACCCAGGATTTTTTTTATTTTTGGTTTACAGCTGAGGGGGGGGGGGGCTGCAGTCCTGCCATCTAATATCATGAGCCACCACAAAAACAAACAAAAAAAAAAAAAATAACAAAAGCACTCCTCTCTCATGTTAATGAAGACTAGATCCAGTATGTCTGTACCCATGGTCAGCGTATTGAAAATCTGATCAAGAGACTTTGTGTTTACAAAATCAATGAATATCTGTGCCTATATGCCTGGTGTTGCATATGATTCCCATTTAATAGTGGAGTAATTAATGTTGCCCATGAACATGGCATTGGGTTAGATGGTAAGTGTTTCCAGTAAGCATAAATACATGTTATGGGTTTTCTTGGTTATAGACAGGGACATATAGCTTGCAAGGAAGTGGTGTGGGATTTTGCCTATGGTGATTTGAATGTGGAGAAGCTCAAGTGCATCATCCTGTTTGATCAGTCTTGAGACATATTTATTTTTATGTTACCTGAGACAACTTCACCTTTAGTCCCTGCCTGTGTAGTAGCTGATTTAAATATGTGCAGGGCTTTATAGCCTTGCACTGCCAGTGCACTCTTATTGGCTATAAATCATGTCTCAGTGACTGCACAGATGTCAGCATTCTGTGGGGTGATGAGAGCTTATAGGGAGTGGAGTTTCTTGTTTAGACTCCTAGCACAAAGCAGTAATGCCTGTAGATTTTCTTGGTTTTGATTTGCTATGTCAATAAAATTTTCAGTTTGGCATTAACAAAAAAAGGCACTTTGGGGAGAGGGGACAACATTTTAGCTAATATTCAAAAGCCCAGAGTGGAGAAGTACAAACCATCCCTGCTGCTTCCATGCAGAGAATATCTCACACTTTAAAATGACATCATAAACTAAGCCGATTACTAAAGTCAGTCATCTTCTGTTTGTATTGTGGCATCATCCTAGGAGATGGTAGAATTCTGCTCAATGCAAGACTCATACTCTGGAAACATATTCTGAAATCTCCATAATTTCTTTTCATATACTCTAGGGAGGTACATCTCAGGTCATTTGCACCCACATGGACTATGACTGAGTTATACTGGCACTTGTGATCCATTAACCTATGTGTGCATATAACATAGCAGATCCTGGCCTCTAATAAGCAAATTACATTGACTTTCTCCTTATTCAGTCTGGAGGGAGGGGCATCACTGCATCTCACAAATGAGTCTCCAATAACGAGAATGTTAGGCTGTGCAATGGCTTGCCCTATGGGCTTAGAAGTAAAGGCTCAATGAGATGTGCCTGTAAGTGTTCATGTGGGTGTTATTTTTGAAAGAGTGTATTTTTGGGTTGCTGATGACATTTGTTGTGTGTACTTCATCTAGGAGATCTTTGATGTTTAGGTAGGTTACATTTAAGTGCCTCAGCATATGCGGGTCTAAGTGTCTGCTTCTTGCTCTATGTGATTGGTGCAGCATGTGTACTATTGACCTCCTGACTGACATTAGAAGTGCTTTTATGTGATTTTGTTTGAGAATTAGCTGGTTGTCAGTAAACATGAGGCACTTTTTATATTCCCTTAGGATGCCCATATCCACCAGGATGGCAACGGAGATAGTGGTAAAGTTTATATCCATGGTAATAAGCCTTTTTTATTGATCAGACAGTTCTGGTGATAATATAGAGTAAAGTCAGGAGTAACTGGTCTGCATCTCTGGGAGTAGTACTTGCCATGGTGCAAACTAGTTGCACAGTGACAAGTACTACACAACTAGTTTGCACAGTGACAAGTACTGTAAAAACTAGTTGCTTTGTGTGCACCTAGGTAATGGTGAAATATTAAGGGGGCTTTTACAGGAAAATTGTCAACTCAAAGTGCTTGCATCTATACATGGCATTTCTAAACACTTGAGGAGAAACTACTAAAGTAGATTGTGATGATTTATGGATGATGTATTCAGGAAGATTTTCTGAATTAGGTTAGACATTAACTAATCATGAGTATTTACTGAAAATAAATAATTAGCTTTATCAAGAATGATGAATAGTGGGGATTCACCTAATTGGATACTACCTGGGTATTGCTAGTTCTAGGCTCACTGCACTTTCACAATACTGGGATGCAAAGTCCTTTGCTTTTTCTTTCACTAATCCGAAGATGAAAAGCAGGTCACACACTCTTTGGTGGTTAACAGTCATGTCCCAGATTATGTAAGAATTTGTAGGCTTGTTGTAGCCATTTCCTGGTAGATGCCTTGAATAGCAAGGAGACCAATCAGGATGGTCCCACACAGACACTCACTGCCTAATCAGAAACAGTCAGGAATCAATTCCTTCTGCTTCTTCTCTCAGCAGGAGCAGAACAGTTACACAAATTCCAAGCTGGCACAAATGAAACAATTACCTGGCTTTCTGGTGATCATCAGTCTTCAGGAGATAATGTCCCTATGCTCCTTCTCTCACCAGGAGCAAAACAGAAGTACTAATTACAAAATGACTACTGAGAGGCAAACTGTAGGCTCTCCAGTGATTACTTGTCTTGGATCAGATGTAGCATATTTTAAAGGTAAAATGGTTAAATAATGGGTTAATATCATAAAAGTTGCAGTGTGCACTAAGCAGTTAGACATGAAGGAGGGAGTAATTCAACCTTTAGCAGTCTAATTTTAAAAGAGCAAGACAGATTAGATGGGGTGGAAACTTAGTATTCTTGTTTTATAGAATACAGTGGGAAGACTAATAAATTTAAATAGCTGAAGGGGGAGTGACTTCACAGAATGATAATTATATGCTTACTGAAAATAGCCAATGAAAGAAGAGAGGGGAAGAATTATGCAGTCAAATTAGCATAAGTGGCAGCCAACTAGCAAACGGTGAGTTTAAACATAGAAAACCACAAGAGTGGGAAGGTGGGGAAATTTTAAGTCAGTGTGTGACTCAAAAGAGACACAGCTATGGTTGCTTTCCTAATATAAACATGCAATAGTAAACAGAATATAATTAAAACACTGTGTAATGCGATTCATTATAAACTTGCCTCTCTGTAAACATCACTGTACTCCCCGAGAAAAGCCAAACAGTTATCTATAAATCAAAGATCTAACCTACTTTTAGGATCCCAACTCTACAAATTACTCTAGCTCCACACATTCACTCCCCTTGCAGCTAGACTTCATGAAAAAACTCCTCATATAACCTGAGACACTACACAGAAGTCACAGCAGCTCTCAATACTCCTAGAACCAATCTCCACAGCACTGCACATGCATTCTCCTCTCAGGCACCTACCCTTTGGCAAACTCACCCCATCGATATTAAGGGAATCAACACTTATTCCAAATTCAGAAGGCAACTCAAAAGACATTTCTTCATTCAAGCCAAATGATCCTGCTTTAACACAGGACATATAACCTAACATATCTCCTTCCAGATCTCTTCCTCCCTGTCAAGATTTACTGCAGTCTGGCCTACTTTAGAAACTAATGTGTATATTGTACATTATTCTGACTGATTATATATTACATTGCAGTTGTTCTCTGTAATGTATATGCACAGTTTTCTATGCAACTGGTCTAAACTACTCTGTTATTGCATACACTTCTGTATGTTCTGTTGGTGAAATGTTTTGTATTTCTTTCCAGGCTGGGCCTGAAATTGGTCAATATTGATCAGTGCACTACATTAGTAAACAGATATAAATGAATGAATGAATGAATGAAGGAATACATAAATAATGCAAACAAACCACAATATATAAAATGAAAGAAAGCAATAAAGCAATACAAATTGCAAGAAAGTAATATAAAGTAAAACAAACTAACCTTTCCATCATAGCAGAGTCTGAGTGAACTTTTCCAGTAAAGCCTTGAATTTTGTATATCACTCGTTAAATACACAGTTTGTTTCCTAGCGCCTTCCTACGTTCACAGGTAATTAACTTTAAGTGACCTGTTCTAATTTCTGTGTGAGCCACAAGAGACACAGATCTAGTTGCTTTCCTAGTTTATATATGTAATAGATAATAGAATGCATTTAAAAGACAGTGTAATGAAAATAGACCAAAATATACAAAATTGAAGAAAGCAAAGCAAATTAGAAGAAAGTCTTCTTTTAGCTTTTCCCAGTTAGGGGTCACCACAGCAGATCACCTGTCTGCTCATGAATGGCAGTGGAGTTTTACGGTGTCAAGTTGCTAGCCCAGCACCCAACCTTCCACAGAAGGCACACACATGCACACACTCACGCCAATTTAGAGTATCCAATCCATCTACAGCATGTCTTTGAGAGGAAACCGGACCACTCAGTAACCCATGCGACCACAGGGAGGACATACAGACTCTGCACAGAGGGTACACCAGTCAAGGATCGAACCAGAGAACCTATTGTGGTGAGGCGGCAACTCTAACCGCTGCACCACCATGGCTGCCCTACCAATTAAAAGAAAGTAATATAAGGAAAACAAGCTAACCTTTCCCTCACAACAATCTGTGGCAGAGTCTGAATGAGCTTTTCCAGTAAAGCCTTGAAATGTTTTTATTTATTTTTTTTATTTGACATTTGTTGACTGGGTTAGTCCAACTGAGACAAAGCCCTTTTTCAGTGGAGGCCCAAAGAGAAAAGCTCTACAAGTAAGTATAAACAAGTACAATGTAAACAATACCACATGAATATTCAAAAATAAAAGAAAAAAATCATATGTAATACATGGTAACATCTCAAAGTATTTAAAATCAACATAATAAAAGTTATCCAGTAATAATTATAGAGAGTAGGACTTGGGTTCAATTAATTGTTGGTTTGCTATTAGAGTATAAAATATAGTAAAGACCTAGTTATATCACAGCTGATACACAGAAGGGGAGTAGATAGGAGAAGTTAAAAGGTTATGAGAGAAGGAGTTGAAAGGAAGGGGGAGGTTGGTCAAGGAGGGTGGTTACAGTGACAGATCAAAGTTTTGTTTAGATAGTTTTTGGTAGCAGTTTTGAATTGTTGTCGATGTGTCATGTTTCAAATGTCCAGTGGAAGTTTATTCTAAGATTTGGCCAGGGAGCAGCTATACAGGTTTTGACCTATTTTAGTTTTTGGCTTGTAGATAGAGAGAAGGTTTTGTTCAGCACTATGAAGAGATCTCAGTTGTGAGTAGGGGGAGATGAGTTAGGAAATACTGGAACAGAAGGAGGGAAGATAGAAAACAGAATGAATCATTTGAAGCTGAGATAGGAGTAGGTTGTGAGGAAGCTCTAGCCAGTTTAACTTTTTTAGAACTAGGCAGTAGTGTGAGTAGTGGGGGTGGTCAGTAGTGAATTTAGCCACTTTGTTGTAGGTGGATTCTAGTTTCAATAGGAGGGTAGTTTGAAGGTTGGTGAGGATTTATGAGCCATAGAGTAGGCTGGGGAGAAGATAGGAATGGGATAGGGCAAGTTTGTCTTTATTGGTTAAGAATTTCTTATTCCTGTAAAGGGGTGCTAGTTTTTGGCGGGTTTTCGTAATGTTGAGAATGTGCTGGTCAAATTTTAGTTGGTCATCAATGATGACCCTGAGTAATTTGGTCTTTGGTTCCACATTAATAGGGATGTTATTGTGGGATGTTATTGAGAAGGATGATTTAAGATTATTCATAGTTTTAGGTGTGAATAGCAAGAGTTTAGTCGTTTGAATTTAGTATTAGCTGGTTCTTGGTGAGCCAGTTCTGAATAGATAGAAAGGATGCCTGTGTAGTAGACTGTAGAGCAGTGCATATATCTGGTATGTTAATAACAGTGGAGTAATCTGCATATTTAATGAGTGATGATTGTGGGCAGGACTTGTACAGCTGGTTGATGAAGATATAAAATAATAGTGGACCAAGGATTGATCCTTGAGAGACACCCATCTTAACTGGTAGTGCAGGAGAGATTGCAGAAAGGCATTTAACATACTGGAGTCTATTGTTAAGATAACTAGTAAACCAGGAGATTATGAAGATGGACAGATTGAGTTCTGAGAGTTTGTGTGAGAGGAGAGGTGACAGACAGTGTCAACATCTTTGGAGAGATCGAGAAACAGACAAGAGACCAGTTTGTTTTGATCTCTAGCTTGTGATACTGCTGTGAAATGCTTTATTTTATCCGTTAAATACAATGTTTAGATCTTAGCTCCTCCCTTAATTCACAGGTAATTAACCTTAATTGACATGTTCCAATTTTTATGTGATGCACAGCAGACACAGCTCCGGTTGCTTTTCTAGTTTAAATATGCAATAGAAAACAGAATACAATTAAAATACAGTGTAATGAAAATACACTACAAAACACAAAATAGAAGAAAACAATAAAGCAATACATATTAAAAGAAAGTATTATAAGGAAAAACAACTAACGTTTCCCTGACAGCAGTCTTTGGTAGAGTCTGAGTGGTATTTTGCAGTAATTCACATGTATTTCATATACTAGAAAACAGTTTTGCACATTTTGTGGTTATAATTCACAGAGCTCAACCTCAGGATTCAGCAAGCTCTGCACAGTGTGCAGAAATAGTACAAGAGTTGCTGCACACAATATGGCCGATGAGCAATCCAGGAATGAGATCCCGGGACGTGCACGAGTGCTCCTACACTATTCCTGCATGGACACAGCTCCTGTATGCTAATTACCCCATTTGCATGTGAAAACCATGCAAATGAGGTGAATTAGCGATTCAGGAAGCAGGCTGGCATCTGTGCAGGGATAGTATAACTTGCATAAATGTATTTGGCTACAAACTGAATACATTTCTGCAAATTACAAAACTAAGGCATGACAGCTCCAAAGAAAGCATGTGTTTAATGTAGTAGGCATGCCAATTGCCAGATATATGGCCATTGGCATGGTAAACAGTTGCAAAATTATAAAAAAATAACTTTTTTGTCCAATTTCAGCCATTTAAGCATAGGCAGTGGTACGCAAATGGGATCGGCCCGAAAATAAGGAAAACATTTGGAAATAAGCTTTTAAACCAAAATCAGCATTCTTCCATAATAGTCAGTGGCATGCAAAAGACAGCAATACCATGGAATAGTGGTTGCTAAGGAGGAAGGCTGAGTGTCAATTTTATAACCATGCATTAGCAGTCAGTTTAATGCAAATGAGGGGAGTGAAACCGAATCACAGATTTCCTCTCACTGTTAGCTTGCACCCAACTGTGTAGGTACAGCAACACCATGGTATAAGCATAAGAGGTAGATGACCTCATAAGGGGGAGTGTCATGCATGCTGTAAGCTTATCGGAGCTCTGTGGCCTGTGTTTGCCCTTAGCTAAGCACAGCTAAGGAAGAGGGGGTGTCTTTGGCTGCCTAGCGTGCTTACATTGCCTAAACAGGTGTGTGTGTCACGCATCAGGTTTTAAACAAAAGAAAAAAAAACAGGAAATAGCAGCTCTGTTCACATCTAAGCACTGGATATGCATGCCACACCTTGGGGCTTAAACGCAAAGGCAATGGGAAGGGAAAGCAGCAGTAGGAAGGCAATCAAGGAGAACTAGCATAGCTGGCAGGTGAAATGTATCAGAATTAGCCAATTACACATGGAACAGCCTAGCACACTACTATAAACTATGCAAACACTTTCCAGTCTGTTTTTTCCCACAAACTCCACACCACCGGTGTACATAGATGGGGATATTTTACCTGACAAAGCTAAAACAATATTAGGGGCTGCTGTCACTCTCATACATCAATATGTGTAAGAGGCTGTGGGTGGTGAGGATGAGAATGCTGATGACCAATGCACAGTGAGGGAAGGAGAAGAGTGTACAGACCCAGGGTAACCTACCAGAGGCTACATGAGCTGGAGATAGTGGAGCGCTATAGGGTGGATAGTGACATCCCACAGCAAATTGTTGAGCTGTGCCAGCCACGCCTCACACACAGAACCAACAGAGGGGAGCCCATCCTAGTGGATACCAAGGTATATGTAGGCTTAAGAATACTAGCCACAGGTACTTTCCAAAGGCCAACTTGGATATCATGGAGATCTCACAGGTGTCAGCATCTAGGGTACTCCACCAGTTCCTGGATGCCATGTCAGCACATGCTGGTGAAGACATATATTTCCTCAATGCACATGAGGCGTTGACCAGCAATATGTGTCTCTTCCACTAAGTAGCAGAATACTCTGAGGTAGTGGGTGCTATAGACTGCACACACATACACATCAAATCACCACCCAGTGAGTGGGGTACAGTCTACATAAATGGCAAGGGCTTCCCCTACATGAACTGCCAGGTCATCTGTGATGCCCAGGGTATTATAATGAATGTGTGTGCTGGCAGCCTTGGAAGCTATCACGACTCCCACATCTGGCATATGACACAGCTGTACCAGAGATTTGCCAGTGAGAACATCCCATATGGCAACCTAGTGGGGGATGCTGATTACGCACTGGAGCCGTGGCTGATGACACCCATCAGAAATGTACACACACCTGAACAAGAACTCCATAATGAGGCACACGCACAAACCAGAATCATACTAGAGCATGTATATGGGATGGTCAAGTCGTGGTTCCAATGCCTGGACATATCCAGAGGAGCCTTGCAGTACTCTCCAGCTACATGTACACACATTTTCATTGTATGTGCCATGATACACAATATAAGCTTGTGTAAACAGCTGCAGCAGGAACAGCATGGGGAAGAGCCACACAATCCCCCACCACTGACACGGCCAGCACAGGTACAGAGTGACTCAGAGGAGGAATAACCTGATCCTGCACATGTAGGCAGAAGGAGGCATGCCCAGTATTCCCAGACTTTGGCAAAGAGGCAACGCATAGCACATACACTGACATGGTAGGAACCCAAGAAATGACATGTCTCTCTGACTCACACATGCAGTAAAAGGGATGCCAAACATGACACTACCTGTGCTTTGCCATGTATAGGGAGTGTACTATGTACATCTGACACAGTCAGCCCTCCAGCATCATCCTCATTGCTGGCACAACCACAAGGTAAGTCACTCTTCCTATCAATTGCTGAATGGAGTAGTATGTTCTGCTAGTTGTAGCTATGGTATGGATGTGGGCATGCAAGGGAATTGGATGGCTGAATGGGATGACAGCAGATAGTGGACACCTATATGGGCAGCATGAAATCCATAACAGATACTGGTGTCAACAAAGTAGGCAGTAAAAGACAAGGTGACAAATCCCACTGCAGTACATGTAGTGGCCCAAATGGGTGTCCATAGGACACACATATGCATGTCAGTGAGGTTCACATGCCCAACAACAGCCTCAGCCAGCAGGACAGGTGTAGATGACCATAAAGAAAGGCTGTGCTAAGGCCTCCAGTTAATGGCAATGGAGAACAGCCCCCTCCAGACCTACACAGATTACAACAGGTCAGGCAGGTGTATGTTACTTCTGCAGGGTAAGAAGTCTGAAACTGAAATGGGGGTCAATAAAACCTAACATCTCTATTCTGCTTGATAGGTCAGAATACAAAACGAAATGGAAGCCAATAGAGTACCTGAAATACCAGTACAGTTATAGCAAATGTTTACAGTTGTCAGGTGTGCTCCCCCCCACACATTCCTATGTAGAAATGTAGTAATATGTACGAGTGGAGTTAATAACAGTGGAGCACAGATTACATGAGCTGGCCCAAATTACAGGATAGATTGTTACATGTGTACAATATGCAGGGCTTTGTGTGTTAGGTTGTTGTGTGTTGTATATTGTGTGGAAGTGGTCAGCATGTTGGCATGTAGGGTTGTGTCCCGGTGGCCTATGGCCAGTACTGTCAATGACAGGACCATGTTCTGACAACTGCAGTGCCAACCACAATTCACCCCAGCAAGACTCTATTCAACAGTCATCCATACTCATTGTTCAGATGTCAATATCTGTCACCATCTGAAAGATGGACATGCCATGAATGTGGGCCCAAACATACACACAGTACACAGGTGGAAGTACCCTATAGAGAGCACATAAAATGTAACTGTCAGCTGCACACACCTTTGCAATTGTACATACAGGTTAGCAGCACGTTAGTTGTTCGTGTAGTATGGAATACTGATGTAGTCTGGCCAACCACTGGCAGACCACAAAAGGCACAGTTATGAAGTAATGAGAGACTGCCTATGTCCCTGGACAAGGCAGCATAAGGGGAATTTCCCGGGTATATCTGTGAGTCACCTGCAAGAAGCTTCCATATTACACATGCACTCAGCTCACCCCACCATCATCCACAGGTTTATCACAGGTCATATCCCTGCTGTTGGGGATGAGTACAGTATGAACCCCAGTTCTGTATGGGAATATTCACAGAATGCAGCATGCTGAAGAGGTATCCCATGCAGGTGTGCACCTAGTTGTAAGCAGCACCCTGCCAGCATCCAGACCAATTGATTAATATGGACAAGAGCAATTGCCATTAATACCTCATACACTTACCCTGTCAACCCAGGGGAATCCAATGGCTCACAGCCTGGGACTGTAGGAGTGGCAGAATTTACTAGCCTTCTACAGATGGCCTGCATCATTACCAAATGCCCTACCATCCTCTGTCAAAGGCCTGTGCCTCACTCGTACTGCCAATGTATGTTATCTCATGGGGTCCCAACTAACAACATAGCACAGTCCATAGAACACAAATTCAAGGCCATGTTGACAAATCCCAGTAGCATGCCCACCATGTCCTACTGCATGAACTGTGGACCAACCCCTAAATAATGCTGGGGTGAAGAGACAACTATAGGGATACTTTGCAGATATCACTCGCATAATGTTAGGAAGAGGATAGCATAACAGAGTGGGGGGTATAAAAGCATAGACACCATGGAGTGTGTGAAGTCTGAAACTCTGATGTGTGCCCATACTATCCCTGCCTGCAAACTCAGTAATGGGTGGTTACAAACCTGCTCTTAAACCACAATGTGAAGGGGAACTGATCAGATATATGAGCTCTGCCTCTGGGTAACCTGGGTGAATCTGTACAGCTGAGAGGTATGGCCACAGCAGGATATGGCCAGTCTGTTCTGTCGATAGATATACAAGCAGGGGATCTTCAGACACCACAGTACCAAGGTGATGGACCATTTACACAGATCCATCAGCAAGTGCCTGCAGCTACCCCTCCAGAATGGCATGAGTGTGCAAGAATATGTAGGCTGCAGACCACAATACTGGACACAGCTTCATTCATCTTGCATTTCCCAGGAAATAACTGTGAGAAAATAAGTATATTTGTCAGTAGATGATGGCATAATACATCACCATGGAAATCAGTACATGTCTGAATATCTCTCCTCACACCAACCATGTAACACAAGCAGCACAGACACAAAAGTTACAGTATCCTACTATCTTTCACCCGTTGTGACTCCATATTGTCAACCTATCTACAAATATCCTGCAGAAACAGGTTGCTAGCTGTAGGTGTAGAACACAAAATCCTGCAATGGAGTACAACCTACCAGGAATGAATTCACACACTCAATACAGAAGGTCATACTGGGCATGTTCCTACACTTAAAGAGATGAAGCCCATGTCTGACAAAATACAGAAGGTCATAATGGGCATGCTCGAACACTCAGAGAATCGAAGCCCATGTCTGACAACAACAGTGGACTATACATATCTGTCAGTCGCATATGTCTGTGCACACACACACCACATTGCACACCATTCATGCTTTGCACACACATTGGATAGGAATACTCACACATATCCAAGGCCAACACACTATAATAGTTCAAACATACACACACAGAGATGTGGGGAAGAGAGAGGCAGACAGTGACAAAGAGATTGCCATCATGAGGCCTGTCCCACCCATCACACATCCAATTGGCCAATATCACATGATGTGTCGATGTCAATCACTGTAGACATTTGCTTTTGGTAGCCCTCAGCCCTATAATGTCTGTGGTGCTTGTGATAACTGTGTAACATGATAGTACAAATCAGTATTCATGTAGCATTTGTATACCCAGTCCTGTCAAATGTAAAGTTGTGTGTGAATGAGTGTTGTGTGTGTGTTTCCAGATGAATAGTTTATGGCCCATTCACACACACACACACCACTTCCCATAGCCCATGTTAGCACTCATGCTGATGTCAGTCACCTTGAAATAACCCTCTGGCCAATTCTCAGCCCCATAATCTCTGTGGCATGTGTGATACCTGCGTAATGCTATAGTATAAAATACTAGCTAGATAGGAGTTCTAATCTCAGACATAGCATCTATGAAACTGTGTGTGTGTGTGTGTGTGTGTGTGTGTGTGTGTGTGTGTGTGTGTGTGTGTGTGTGTGTGTGTGTGTGTGTATGTAGAGATTAATGATTTTGAGGCCATTCACAGTCACTACACCTCCCATTGCCCTACTTTAGCAAGCCTGCTGCTGTCAGTCACCTTCTCCTTCGGACAAGGGCCAGCCCTATAAACTCCATGGTGTGTGCGATAAGTGTGTAATGCTGTAGTGTAACATATTAGTTAGGTAGGAGTTTTAATCCCAGACATGGCAGCTGTGAAACTCTGTGTGTTTGTGTGAATGTGTGTGTAGAGATTAATGGTTTTAAGACCATTCACAGTCACTACACCTCCCATTGACCTACTTTAGCAAGCTGCTGATGTCAGTCACCTTGAAATACCCCTGTGGAGAAGGGCTAACCCTATAGGCTCTGTGGTGCATGCCATAAATGCAGAACAATGTAGTAGCAGTAACTACACAGGTATGGATTTGAATCTCATCTGTGGCAAGTGTTTGTGTGTGTACATATGTATGTGTGTACTTAAAATATTTTAGCCTCATTTACACCCAGTACACATTTCAGAGCCTGACTTTAGCAGTCCTGCAGATATCATCCACCTTACAAGTACCTGTTGGCAACCCTAAACCATGTAAGGTCAGTGGTGCATGTGGCAAATGCATAACATAATAGTCCATAAAGATTGTTAGACAGAAGTTTGAACCTCACCCCTGGCAAATGTAAATGTGTGTTTAGGGTACAATTATTTTGGGATCTCTCACCCACTACATTACCCAATGCCAGTATTTACAAGGGCTGGTGATGTTCCTCACCTTAGAAGTACCTTGGGACATCTTCAGTCTCTAAGCTCTGTGGCACATGTGAGGGATGTGGTACACTGTACTAGAGGCTGGTGTAGGCAATCCATAGTCCTACATGTGACATTATGGATTAGAGAACAATATAGGCAACCCTTGTATTACTCAAAGAACAGTCTCCACTCATGTATCATACAACAAACACACTTGGTTAGGCAACAACCACTATATTGGTAGTTCCTTGCATATTGTTTCACAGATAGTAACCACAGTGTGATTGCAGTGAACTACATGCCTGTTGGCCACAACAATGCCACTGACATCAGAATATACTGTGATGTGTAACATCTACTGACTGAGTGCGTGTTATCCAGCAAGTAAAAGGACATGGCACCCTGTTCCATCCCTACAGTAGGCAAATAAATGCTTACAGTGGTCCTTTTGCTATGCTCCCCACTGGATGCCTGCAACAACTGTAGAGTCAGCAAATGTAACCCACAAAGGGAATACCATGCCTTATACACATGCACTGTATGGACAGACACCAATAACTCCACTGAATACCTGTATCATGCTGTCAATGTAGGTGCAAACACGACCTCAGTTCCATAGCCAGGTCTCCCCAAATACGGTCAGGAATGCTACATCAGAAGATAACAATTTGTACACACAACATGCCCCAGAGACCTCAAGTACACTTTCACAAATCAAGGAACATGTATGCGGGACATGTGCACAACCCAGACACTGTCCATGTTAATATGTGTTAGGACAGACAGGGGTGTGTGAATGCATCAACTGTGTGAGCTTATCTATTCCAGTATTTTTGTGATATCCCCATTTACATGGCTGAAAACATCCACTTTGTCAGGCCTGGTACACACGTCTTACACTAAGGAGTTCGGTGTATGCATCTGCACTGACCAGATTGTGTCAGACTGTCCATGTTTATTGGTCATATCTCTGCTATATTCCATAGGATCATTACTGTGATTTGTGTGGCACTTCATTATGATGATCTTATGATGTCTGTCAGTAACTGATGGAGTACATGTCAGTATCAAAAGCGACTTCCCACACATGTCTGT
Source organism: Protopterus annectens (assembly GCF_019279795.1). NCBI lineage: Eukaryota > Metazoa > Chordata > Ceratodontiformes > Protopteridae > Protopterus > Protopterus annectens. The sequence goes on along the minus strand of NC_056732.1, from coordinate 1,429,083,522 downwards.
TAACACAACCCGTTACTGTAGCAACATTCTACTTTTATGCCTGCAATACTTACATGACATCCCCTTGCACTAACAGGTTGTGACTATTGGTGCTGAGGTATGACTCCACTACATGTTATGGGTATATGTTTTATATATATATATATATATATATATATATATATATATATATATATATATATATGCAAAAACACAAATCCAAGAGGCAGTAAAAGTCTCCAAATGATGAAATTCAGCGAGTCTTTAACAAGATATAAGCTCCAAAACACGTGAAGTAAAGTAAAAACCACAATTTATTCAAAAGTAGTCGTAAGCGCTTTCACGGACTTCACTATCCGCTTCCTCAGACGATACTGTTATAAAAACACATTCATTTAAATACAAACATTCCCTTGTTACAATTGACTAATTAACCAATTGAATTGCTTAAAACCTGGTACTGAAAATTCATCATTCAACAACAGTTGCTTTACAAAAAATATATGCTAGCAGTAAAAACGTCTAAAAGTAACTACTAATAAAACTGAAAATGCTAGTCAACATTTTATTTCAGTTTCCTAAAATTCAGGGCAGGCTTTATGGAGACTGTATCGTTTAAGCCCCTTCCTCTATGGGCACCCAACCGCAGAATCCACTTAAGTTCTGCATGTTCGGTATCATTAATGATGTTACCTAGCCGTAGACTGGGTGGCTGAACATGCAGAATCTGGAATAGAAACATGTGGTTGGAGCCATTGTTGAGAACATGCTTGGCTATGGCACTATATTCTTCTTTTCTATTAATGTTGTAAATATGGTCCCTAACTCTTTCTCGTAGGGATCTATTTGTTTTGCCCACGTAGTAACAAAAACATGTTACACAGTGGGCAATATACACAATATTTCTGCTGTTACAATCTCCATGAGTTCTAAGCTGCCATAAATAGCCTGTATCAGGATGTTTGTAAAACCTGGATTCATCAATATACTTACAGTATGCACATTTTCCACATTTTCTAGTCCCTAAAAAGATGTTAAGTGTACTTTCATAAGGATTCTGACGATTGTTGGGATAGCACAGAGACTGTTTTAAAGTTTTACAATTTTTATAAATAAATTTGGGTTCATTTCCAACTAATTTATGTGTCTCATCATCTACCAATAAAATGTGCCAGTTGTTATTCACTATCTTGTGTATCCGATTTATATTGGCACAGTATGGTATCACTATTGATGGGCTGTTATCCCATTTAATATCAGTTGACCTGTTATTGTATGTATTACTTGCTGAAAAAAACGGTTTAGCTCTAATTATTCTAAGTTCATCCATTTCTTCATATACCCTATCAATTTCTTCATATGCATATCCTCTATTTAGAAAACCTTGTTTAAGCTTTCTTAGTTCATTATCAAAAATTGTATCATCACAGCATAGCCGTGATAGCCTCATGGCTTGGCCCTTAACAATGTTTGTAAATAGCTTGGGATTGTGCATACTATCATGATGCAGGAAAGCTGATCTATAACAAGGCTTTCTATATATTTTAGTTTTTAAAGTATTGCCCTCCCTATATATGTTGACATCTAAAAAGTCTATTGTTTTATTCGAGTAGTTGGCAGTAAATTTTAAAAACTCATTTGTGGCATTTAGTTCATTAATCAAACTTACACAGCTTTCTTCATTGCCTTTTAGGACAATGAAGAGGTCGTCAACAAACCTTTTAAAGAAAAGCACTTGGTGGTTATTAACCAGATATTGTTGTTCCCAAAAAAACATGATTAAGTTGGCATATGTATTTGCACAACTGGTTCCCATTGCTATTCCTGTATTTTGCTTGCAATACTTATTGTCAAATAAAAAGACATTGTTGTCCAAGACTATTTCCAATAGAAAACATATTAAATCAGCTTTAATTACTTCAATTTTGTTGTCATTTATTAACAGTTTCCTAAGCATTTCTAAACCAATGGAATTAGGAATACATGTAAATAAGGATTCCACATCCATTGTAATAAAGTAACAGTTTTCCATGTCAACACAAGTAATACTGAACTGATAGAAATCCTTCAAAAACTGCTCAGTGTCCCTTAAAACATTGTTGTACTTGGATAGTATAAGTTTTAATTCATAATCTAAATAGACAGATATCGTCTCTGTGGACCAACCTGCGCCAGCAACTATTGGACGAAATTTGGGACATTTGGGATTTTTATGAACTTTAGGAAGTCCATGTAGCCTAGGTATACATGGGTGTTCAATATTGAAATAGTTAAATAGTTCCTTGGCAATAATGCCCATATGCAAACAGTCTAATAATGAGAAATAGATAGTTTTAAACAGACCACAGATGTAATCTAACGAAACTTGTTCATATGCATTCATATTTAACATATCGTGCATGCTATCTAAGTAGTAAGAAGTATCTAAAATCACAACCAACCCCCCCCCCCCTTGTCACAAGGTCTAATGGTGATGTTATCATCATCTTGTTCTCACTCTGAGATCACACTACAGTGGGGGAAATGGGCATATACACTGTCAGTACTATTTTCAGCTAAATGGATTTTCGATGATTCGGACCCTATGTCAGATATTTTCGGCAAAATGTCCTAGACCCGTATGTAGATATATATATATATATATATATATATATATATATATATATATATATATATATATATACACACACACACACACACATATATATATATATATATATATATATACACACACACACACACACACACACATATATATATATATATATATATATATATATATATACATATATACATATATACATATATATATATATATATATATATATATATATACACACATATATATATATATATATATATCTAGATATATATATATATATATATATATATATATATATATATATATATATATACACACACATATATATATATATATATATATATATATATATATGTATATGTATATATATATGTATATATATATATATATATATATATATATATATATATATATATATACTTATATATATATATATATATATACATACATATATATATACATACATATATATATATTACACATATACATACACACACATATACACATATATATATATATATATATATATGTGTGTGTGTGTGTGTGTGTGTGTGTGTGTGTGTATATATATATATATATATATATATATATATATATATATATGTCTATATATATATATATATGTCTATATATATATATATATATATATATATATATATATGGGTCTATATTATAATCTTGACTGTTTAATGGATCGAATGCATAAAGATCGAACTTTATGCATCGAACTATTAAACAATCGAAATGTAATAAAAAAAATTTAGAAGAAAAAAAAAAACTAACGGGTGTAGGCAGGGGTCAAGCCCCCCTGCACCCCCCCAGCCCCCCCGCTACTTAAATATACAAACTCTGAGATCGCGCTACAGTGCAGGAAAGGGAATACTTCACTTTCCGCACCATACTACATTAAAGTGCCATCTCGGAGTTGGTATATTTAAGTAGCAGAGGGTGTGGGGGGTGCAGCTCCCCGGGTTGAGGGTGCAGGGGGGGCTTGACCCCCTGCTTAAACCCATTATGGTAAGCATTTAAAGTTTTAAATTTGTATTTTTATTTTCAAAGTTACAGAACTTCGATAATATGGTGTCAACCATATTGTATTCGATGTTACGTAACTTTGAGATATAATATAGACCCTATATATATATATATATATATATATATACGTTGGTGGGGTCGGCGGGAGCTAGACTGGTGATTGGGAATTGCTTCACGAATTTCCGTGTCATCCTTGCGCAGGGTCCATACTAATGTTTTCTGTATCATTCCGATTTTAGTATATGTACTGCAGTCACTAGACTAGCCCCCACAGACCCCACCAACCCCCCCTCAGTCTCACTTCTCATGCAGCCATTCAAGGGGCAGTACCATCTGAACCAGTCCATGGGTGTTACCATCTGCACTGACCCAGTCTTCTGGGACTCTCTAATATACATAATCTCCTACCCATCAAACCCCGGTTCCACACTCCATGTCCTTGGCGGCCCCCAAACAGGCCCCCCCTCAAGTTCACACCACATTCCTCCCACTCCCTCCTCGTATGGCATATACACACAATTCTCTACACACTCACTGATACCCAAGCATAATAGGACTCTCCTCCTGACTCCTCCACCTTCGTCTGTGCCCTCCTTTACTTACCTTTGGAGACATGGACTCATAAGTTATGCAAAGAAACTATACCTAATTTCGGGGTCATTAGAATTATCACAGCATGACTTTCATCCTTCCTGGTTCCACCCCCCAAAAAAAAAAATTTTATTTTTTTTTTTGCTTTTGCACATGATCCCTATTAGTATGCATACGGCACCACAAGGCTATTACTTTCTGACCAATTTACCTTATGTAACTGCAATTTTAATGTTAATGAAAACACACACAGCACCTTGCCTGTTCACAATTCACTATTGGAAAGGAACTGTTATTAATTTAAATGGACTGCTAGAACTAATGCATTTAAACAAAGCAAAAATGGTTGCTCACAGTTATGAAACATGTCTTTCTGAAGAAGTCTTGATAAGAAATAAGACAAAAGCTCTAAAGTACTACAAGAGTTGTTGGTGTGATTTACTATTCTTTGAATGCTGTTATTGTCACAAAGTTTATTTCTTAGTTTTATATATATATATATATATATATATATATATACATATATAGATATATATATATATATATATATATATATATATATATATATATATATATATATATATATATATATATCCATATCCTTATGTGTAAACATGAGTGTTGTATATACCTTCCCAGATGTATCACACCATATTTATCTGATATGTATATATTTAGATATAACAACATACTGATTCAACAATATTTCCACTACCAAGTACTAAACAATTGTAGAGGTCAAAGCAGTTGTTCACTACTATTCAGTATATGTACTGACAGATATATTGGAAAAAACGACCATTTTCACAGCTGTGATGGCTTAGTGGTTAACTGCTGTGATTATAGTGTACATGGTCCTGTGTTCAAAGGCTGTTTATTTTGTTGCTAGCAGAACAAGGGCTGTTGGATATGGAGTAGTTAAAGCAGTTTTGAGCAGCTTTAATCGGGTTTTCCTGACAGTAAGCACTGCTAACATACAGTTAAATGAAAAGCCGCTTACACCGTGTAGGCTTCGCTTACCAGTGCAGAAATCTGATTTGCATTTATATTTAAGCAGTGCTTACACCTACTAAGCATGGCTCAGTCCTGGTAACCAGTGATCACATTCCAGTCTGATGAAATAGCACTGTAATGACATTTTTAATAAGTGTATTCAATTCCATGTCCATAACATGCTTCTATGTGCTGTCATTACAGTAGCAAGGGGTGTGAGTATGCTGTCTGGGACACCTGATTATATATGGCTTGTACAACAATCTTTTCCTTTTGTATGTGTTTTATACATGGGTAGTATCCCAGGTTATATGCAGTCACACTTGCATGTATTGTATCATTACATTACTACTGTTAACAGTGGTTTCCCAAGTAAGAGTAGATTGCAGATTGTAGTATTTTAACCATACACCCCTGCATGCAAAGCTGGACTCTGAGTACTGACTATTGTGTTCTTGTGTGAGCTGTTTGTTGTTAAGTACTTGCTACTGGATATTGATCTGATATGTGGATATTAACTGTAGACTATTATGTGTATAGGACATGTCATTGAGGGCTGCTGTTACGTAGTAATGGCATACCTATCAGTGTCAGATGTCTATATGTCAAAACATTAATCCTAATGCATAACCAGTTGGCTAGCTGATTTCTGTCTGTCTTCTGTACAGATGTGCAGATGTCAGGTATCCATCTTTGCTGCTTACAGGCAATCTATGCTTGACTGACAATGACATGTCTGCCCAGCTCTGTTATGAATGCCACAGCTAGGAAACTCCACACTGTATGTACCACATGCCATGGATACCTCAACTAGACTACCACAGTCAACAGAACATGCTTGGGTACAGCTCTCCAACCCAGACACTGGCCATATTATGTAATATATGTTGCATTCATGTTAATTGGAGCACCTCACTAGCCCTCTGCAAGGGACAACCAGATGATTGGATGTTGCATTTAACTGTCACACTGAGGATCACTCACGTGGCATCAGTTGATAGATGGCCTGCTGACAAATGTCAGGTGGCATGATACCACACTGTACCCACACCCCTACTCTTCTCATCTCACCATTGACAATATCCTGGTACAGACCTAGGAACACCTGCACCTATGGACCCCGGTACTGACAAATGTGTCAGTGTGCATTGCTGAGAATAACAGTGTCTGTGTGTTTGTAAACTTGCAGTTGATAATACCCTGAGGACCTGCTCACACACTACACTCCCCATTGCCATAGTTAGAAATGGCTGCTGCTGTAATGGACATTAAATGTACCTTGTTACACTCTTCACCCTATGGGCTACCTGGAGCTTGCAATACCAGCACAACACTGTTGTACAAATGGGTAGATAGGCATGGGTTACCCTCTGAATCATCCAAATACAATACACCTGGCCATACAGTATAAGGGAATAGTGATGTTGCTGACATTAGGAGATCCATGACAAACCCCCTACTATCCCTGTGGCATATGCAATAAATGCATATCCCTGTAGTAGCACTGATGAGATAGACAAGGTGTTGTATTGCAGTCCTGGTCAATGTGCGATGGTGGGTATGTCAGAGTATTATCATGGGTTTCAGTGAGTAAAATATCCAATGTGAGGTGTGGGTGCTGGGTATACTGTATTTACACCATGGTACCCCCAGTACATGTCCCAAGGTCCACTGTATGAGGACTGCTGTCACCATCAACCATACAGGTAACTGATTACACTATCCAGCCCAATGATGCATGTGCTGTGTGCAAATTATCTGTAACAGAATGGACTCACTGACAAGTTAGTTAGCACTGATATACCCAGGTCTCTCAGATGTGTCTATGACTGCTATGTGCTTGTCAATGTGTATATGACAGTATGTCATACTATATGTTCTTCATTAACATCCAGTAAATCCCCCATTACCGTACTGTACAAGGCCTGGTGATGTTCCTCACTTAACAAGAAACTCAGGACACACCTCATCCTAAAAGCTTTGTGGTGTGTGCGATTAAGGTCAAACATATTAGTAGCAATAAGTATCTAGGTAGGGGTTCTACTCTCAGTGTTGCCAAGTAAGTGTGTGTGTATGTGAAGGGATCTACTTAATTTTGCAGAAAATACATGTCCCAGGAGGTCATCTGTCTGAGAACTGACTGGCAAATGCTAACATTTCAAAGGAATCATCTCATGGAAATTCATTCCATCAAAATAAGTAGTAAATGTGTAAATGCCCTCTTCCCCACTGTATTGCTGTCAAGCGATACCGGAGTTGGTATATATATATATATATATATATATATATATATATATATATATATGTATATGGATATATATATATATATATATAGATATATATATATATATATATATATATATATGTATATATATATATATATATATATATATATATATATATATATAGTGTTGGTTGTTGATGTTGTGGACACAGCCACCCTCATTGGGGTTATTGTTGTGTGTATCCCCCCGCTTACTCTGCTGTAATACTGTACAGTTTATGTTAACAGGTTAAGTAGTTGTCATTCACACTATGTGCAGCTCTACACCACCCCACACCCTACAAAGTGGAGGGCTGTGCCTCCCACACCAGCACACCTATGTTTACCAACTCCAGAATTGCACTACATTGGGGAAGGGGACATATACCCTGCCAGTACCATCATGAATGATATTAAAGTAGCAGTCTGACTATTTACTGATGTGATGTTTTGCCTATTTTGTCTTGGTGGAATTACATAGGCTAAAATGGGTTCACTGCAAAATTAAGTACATCCACGTGTACAGTATTCTCTGTGCATTGCATCAACTCCAAAGCCTCTGTGTGGGTGTTATACACAAACATGTGGTGTGTGCCACCCAGTACACTTACCATTGTCCACTGTAGAAGGGCTGTTGACATCAGCCACCATGCACTCACCTGCATACACCCCTCAGACCTATCAGCCATGTAGCACATGCAGTAACTGTTATACAGACCTGTTACTTGTGTTCAGCTGTACCCAGGATATGCCACAGACAGTGTGTCACCACAGTGCCATATCCCTTGTAGGAAACAACAGCAGACCAACATCCTGCTGACACATATATGCCTACAACACAAACTGAATACATTATGGAAACCACAATTAGTCAATGTTACTAACAACTATAATGCATCATGGCTGGACAGCTATACATCCTGACATGTAAGCATTAAACTTTCCTGCTGAAACATGTTTCACAGCATTACATTGCTACCCTTTAGTACATTCACCCTGTGCATCAGAACCATATTAGCCTGTCCCTGCATCGATAGTATGGATGACAGGTATGTTGCACAAGTATCATCATATGCACAGAGTGTGTTGTGGGTTTGCCAGAGACCTAGGCTGAGCTATTTGGTTGACATCATGTGTGTGTGTTAGGGGTTTCATTATTAATTGGGCTGTGCAGATGTGGTGTGTGTAGGTATGGGGGTACCCTAGCTGTGCTGATGATGTGTGTATGTGTGTATGCATGCACACAGTTCTGCCATGTGGCTGCCCTATACAGTGGTTTGTTGGAGAGCTACAGACCATACATGGCAGGGTGTGCAGTTCACACTCTCTGGTTATGGACATGAGAACTGTGCCTGCCAGGAGTTCCATGGACACTACTAGGTACAAGGCCAGATATGGTACTCTCCCCTGATGATGACAAATGTCCGCTGGATCCGGGTCCCTGTTGGGACCAGCCAGGGCCACATGCACATGACCTGCTGTGTTGTAGTGTGGACAGCACCCCCCCTGCAGTGCTGGTGTTGGTACTCCCACTACGGGAGCGACTGTGACTTGTTGCATGTCCATGTAGACCTCCACCTGTTGATGTTGCTGACATATGTCCATGTGGCTGTCACCCTACTCCCACCATATGCTCTAACATAGACATTGCACAGTCAAGGATTCCCACCATTTCACCCAACCATCTATCCAGGACCTCTGCAAAATAATCGTGGGCACCTGCAAGATCATGGATGTTGTTAATAACAGCAGAATGAGTAGCCCTCTGGAGTCTGGTATAATGTTCCATACATGCCTGTGTCTCCATGATGGCCCGAAACATGCGTCTGATGACACCTGCATAATGGCCAGTAGCCCTACTACAAACACCCCTGTACATCTGCCTGTGTGGTACCTCGCTGCTCATGTGGCTATGGCTGCTGTGTATAGACACACTTGCCATAGTCAGCACACTGTCCTGTCCCATGCCTCTACCCACCAACTGTCCCTTATCTATAGCCACTGGTGATGGGGTATGTATAGGCAATGTGACTGTGTGCAGGGATGGGGTGGATAACAGTGGGATGTCAACTGATGGCACAGATTCAGCCCCTGACAACCCCACCTGTGCCTCACCATACCTATGATAACTGTCAGAGTCTGTATGGACACTAACATCAGTTTACCTGGAAGAGGAACCCTGACCCACCTCGCCACCTGTGAGGGGAAAAAAAAAAAAACCTACTTTAAGACCTGTGCATCATTGCTTACCTCTACACAGACACACACACACACACACACACACACACACACACACACACACACACACACACACACACACACACACACACACACACTTACAGGTGAGGTGGCACAAAGATATTGCACAGACCTCTCATTATCAAACTGTCAACATACATGACATATAGCACTCAACATCATGCACTGCAGCTATACTCAATCCCTGTTACCAACATTATATATCTCTGTGATGCATGAGTTGTGTTAGTAGGTGATGCCCCTTCCCCTGGAACACACTGCACCCATGTACACAGTATTACTGTGCACCTGTTTAGCACCCTGGCATGTATTGTGCACCATACTTCATAAGTGTACACACTATTGATGAATGTGTATATGTGTAGCAGTCATGTTTGCTCTGTTGCTCAAAGCTCTGATGTGTATGTCAGACACATGCCTGGCATGATATGAGGACAGATGTCAATAGTGAATGCCTGATTTGATTTGCAGATCTCAACACCAGCAGTGCATGCATGAGCAATAAAATCCAATTACACTGACAACCTTCAACACTTACTGTAGCTATGAGGAGTGTACACACCCTTATTGACATGCCACCCTCTTCCCTGATATGCCTTGGGGCCACAGTAATGCATAAGTTAACATTACACACACATGATATGTGACATATGACTTATGCTATCAAATGCAGTATCAAAAAATGTGTTAGTTGAGCAGATGCTGATTGAAATGCATACAATATGTGGGTTGCATAAGTGTGCATACTCTTAACATGATGGTTTGTTGCAGCACCTGTTAAGTGAACTACAGCAGTCACTATTTCTGGAAGGGATATACTAGCATGGCTTATCTTTACTTGCCATTATTTGGTCACTCCGCCCTACAAATGTCCCCCAACTCTGCCAGATTGCAAGGTCAGCTCATGTGCACAGCCCTTGGAGGTCACTCAGTACCTTCATTATTGCTGTGGAGTCAGAGCTATGTCTGGCACAATGCATGACCTTGACTGTGTTCAGATATAGCCATTCTTAGCTAGCTTTGGATGTATGCTTCAGTTCACTGTTGTTGTTTCAGAATGACACCCCTCCCCATCCTTAGCAGTTTTGCAGATGCTTGACAACTATGGGCCACATAAGTGTCATTTTGCAGTGTCCCAAATTCAGAACACCATGTCTACTGGCCTAATTCCTGCTAATGAACAGCAAACCTGAAGGTGTACACTGGCACTAGCAATGTGCTGATGGGGATGGTGGGCCTGAGGTGGAGTGAGGTGTTGCTTGTGCAGCACATGTATCTTTATAAATACTGTCTGTAGATTTCAGCCTTGGTCTCTGTACACCATTACACATTGCAACACATGCCTTTGGGAGACTTGATGTTATGCATATGCTACTTGTAGAGAGACCTGGATGAAGTCTCCTGTGGAACAACTCTTCCATCTGATTACCCTAACCCATAGGCCACACTTATGCAGAGTCCAGGTAATTGTCGACACCGGTACTGCACAGGCAGTACTTGCTAGACATTCCTGCAAGTCCCTCAGTGTTGCTTCATGTTTCTGGGCAGCCTCCATGACCAGTTTGTAACATATGTTGTCATCTGTCTTGGATGGGCATCTGTTTATTTTCTACATTAATGTTGTCCCATACTTTGTCACATACATGCTTGTCTGCACTGTTTGTATATGCAATGGTGAGGTAAGGCTAGGTCTCCCACTCCTGAGTGCTACCTTTTGGATATGGGATCCATTCCATGGTTTGTAAAATGTGTGCAAGCTACGACTACCTATGTTGCAGGTGAGGAGGACAAATGTCATGCACATACTTCTTGGACAGCAGACCATTACTTGGTGTGACATTGAGGACCTGTACTTGATGGAAAGTGCTTACACAAGAAGAGTGAATGCTGCAGTACCTCAAAAACTGCTTCCACAATATGTTATTTGGAGTGTGTGCACACATATGCTTCCAGTGTTTGTTAAGGTATGTATTCCCCATATTTGTTGTCCTAACATATGATTCCATATTACACATTCATGGCTCATTAGGATCACATTACAGGTTGTAAAAGTTGTGGAATGTGGTATTGTGAAATGCCTTTGTGTAGATCTGTAACAGTTGACATTGTAATAGTGGTATATACACTGTTGTAGCCACTGTATAAGGGTAATGTTTCAGACATGTTCCTACTGTAGGCCATTTGTCCCATCATTATGTTCATCTCTGTCCACACATCTTGCACTGACGGGTTGTTAGTTATACTGCAGGACTCAAAGCTGTAGATGGAATGAAGGAGCAAACACAATTCTTTAGTACTTTCGTTCAAATTTATTCTTCATGAACTTCTTCAGAAAAAAGTTAACCTCTCAAAACACACCTCTTATAAGTTACATCACACATCACATGACTTTCATGATACTTTAAATTAAAGGTATATAATCATACCATAAAAATAAAATCTGTCTTATTTTGCAAACAGCTTAGAATGTCAAAGCTTCATAAAAAATGTCTAAATATAAAAACATTGTCATATTGTTGTGATTTGAATGCTATTTTAGTGCTATAAAGCACAATATTAATACATTCGTTCAAACCAGGGGCTCTGTCTGCTACCAGACTGATCTGCCACAATGACTCCTTGCATTCTAAAATCAAATTGGTGTTCTCTATAAAATCCACTTGTTGAACATAGCCTGTGACTGAAAAGGTGAACTTTTTAAAGTTCACACAGTGAATAGCATGCCTAGCTAAATCATTGGTAAAGTCCTTTTTCTTAATAGCAAGTGTGTGCTCATATATTCTACGCTTTAAACATCTAATGGTTTTTCCTATGTAGTAACAAGGACAAGAGACACATACTGCCACATAAACTATATTTGTACTCTCACAGGTGAACCATCTGTGGACCCAAACAGTCCTATTAAGTGTATTATGTGTAATAAATGTGCTAGATGCATTGCTTATATATCTACATTTTTTACAGTTCCTACAGGAGCAAGTACCACAAACACTGTTCACATCAGTCAATGCTGGTGTGACCCCCCCATCATTTTTCAAAATGTTTTTGATGTTCTTAATTTTCTTATAGGTGTACTTGGATTCTACACCTACTACCTGTATGAGTTCCTTATTTCCCATCAAAACCTTCCAATTGTCCTTAATTATGTGTTTGATAACACCATTTCATTGACAATGGGATGGGGAAAGAAATAGTAAGCACTGCGTTGCCCTTTTTCCTGTTGTTACTTACATCACCAACCCCCTGATGATGGGTTTGGCAGCATTTTGTCTCAGAATAAACACTTCCTTGTGTATATTGATTAACCAAGCCTGGTTATAGCCTCTTTGTTAAAAAAAAAATGTGTCAACATGATGACATCTTGAAAAAAAGTGTCATCATCCGATGTAAATCTACTGAGACGAATAAATTGCCCCTTAATCACCCCTTTCTTCATATGCCTAGGGTGTAAGCTATCTGTGCAAATATTGGTTGACAAAAACATCTTTCCTATAAATCTTACTCACAGAAGTGTTACTGGATGTATCAAAAGCCAAATGTATATCCAAAAACTTAATGGTCCTACCAAAACTTCCCATACAAAATTCCAAACAATCTGTGGTGTGATTTAAGTCCCTAACAAAGGACTCAAATTCGCTCTCTTCACCAGTCCACATAAATATCAACTCATCAATAAATCTTTGATATAAAATAATGTGGGACGTTTGTAGATGTACAAACAAATATCGCTCCTCCCACATGGCCATTACAAGGTTGGCAAAAGATTGGGCCACCCTTGCTCCCATAGCCACGCCTGAGGTCTGCTTGTAATATCTTTGGTTGAACTCAAAAAAATTATTGTCAAGAGCTATACCCATAAGTCTGCAAATCATCTCTATTTTACTGTGTGTAAATTCAGTGTACCCATTAAGGTAATCCTTCAGATATTCTATACCAGTATCTTGGTTGATACATGTATACAGTGATTTAACGTCTAGAGACACAAAACAAAAATTACCATGGGTGAGGTTAATGTCCCTCAAAATTCCCAAAAGGTGCCAGGAGTCCCAAAGGTATGACTTCGTTTTTTGCATTATAGGGTTAAGTATATAATCCAGCCATAAAGAAATGTTTTCTGTCTTGGTTCTCTTGGCTGAAATAATAGGCCTAAAGGGTGGATTTGTTTCTGATTTGTGTATTTTGGGTATCCCAAAAAAGCATCCCATACTGGGATGTTCCGCTAACAAATATTCATGTGTCATGATCTAAACTACCCTGGCAAAACATGTTAAAAAGATCAGTGTTTATTCTCAAAAAACTGTTGTTAATTTCATTCTTATCTGCAACAGAATAAGCTGTATCATTTACCAACATGTCTTCAATGTTTTTAACATAACCTTCAGTACACATAATCACCATCATGCCACCCTTGTCAGCTCTCATTATTCTAATGTCTTTATTTTTATTTAAAATACACACTGCCTGATGTTCTTCCACAGTAAAGTTATACATGTGGGTGTCCTTTACAATATTTCTCATGTCCAGTTCACACATGTCACCAAACACTTGCAAGGTGTTACACAGGGGGTGTTGTATGCACTGTTCTTTTTAAATCTTGTTTGTCTACATTTAAATCATGCAGTAGGTAACGAAGGTTCCGTTTTCTCAAAAAAAGTTAGAAATCAACTAACAGTCTGGTGACATTAACAGAACTACTTGGTACCTAACAGTCTGGTGACATTAACAGAACTACTTGGTACCTAACAGTCTGGTGACATTAACAGAACTACTTGGTACCTAACAGTCTGGTGATATTAACAGAACTACTTGGTACCTAACAGTCTGGTGATATTAACAGAACTACTTGGTACCTAACAGTCTGGTGATATTAACAGAACTACTTGGTATGTAGGGAAAACCTTTTTTTTAAGACTGAAATCACATCATTAGATAAAACACTGTTTGATAAATTCAAAATGCGAATTTCAAAGTCTGAAACTTTTAGTTTTTTCAAAGTCTGAAACGTTTCATTTTTCTTTCTGTTGTTGTTTCTTCCCCTCATTTTTGTCTTATTTTGAACCTGGTTTGACCACCTGGGAGTCCATTTGTTGCCCCCTTTGTCCACCAAAAAAGGATCTGATCCAAGGGGGTTATTTGTAGATGAAACCACTTTAGCAAATGCTGGATTATTATTGTCAGACCCCACTGAAACTTGCTGAACTGTGCTACTGTTGTTATTATTGTTAGTGTTATTAGGGGCATTGTTGTTATTATTAGTGGTCATACTATTGTTGTTTCCACTTCCATTATCATTCACCTCACCCTGTGTAACATTGTTGTCATTAGTTGCATTGGTATTGATAGTGTTCTCCTGAAAAGTCCGCCAACGTTGCAAAGGGTACGCCTCTTTTTTGGGCATAGGCCAAAAGATCCCTCTGCAGATTAGACTACTTCCTTGTGACTACAGAGGCTCTGTGCCTATCAGCTTTGGCCCCAATGCTACTATATAAATCAGAAAGTACATTGAAACAACAATGTCCCTTAATTTTGTTGTCTAAATTTGCGATATTTTCTTTGACTATGTCAATCTCTTTTAAATAATGTGTTACAAGCATACGCATCATATTGACCCCTGTTTCATTGAATAAGTTGACTAACTCAATGTAAAATGGGTCACCAAAGTTCACACAGTTTGGAAATTTTGATAGTCTTAGTCCCTGTAGAACTCATTTACACTTAATACATTCATTGAGATATAAAATCTTCATTTTCATTGATATAAGGCAAACTGTGAGCTTCTCAAGCTCAAAAATGTCATTCCTGCAACTGCCTACATCTTCATAATGACTTGTAACATTATTATTAACAACGGTACTTACATTTTCACCATTCGGTTTGAAAATGATGTCCAAAAAAGGATTGTTGACTTCCTTAAATACATAATCCAAAACGTTGCCATCTAAGTGTATAATTCTGTTCCCACTCGAACCACTGCTGCTGTTAGCAGGTGCATTAGCGGTGTCATTACCCTCATGCCTTTGTTCATTATTGTTTGTAATTCCCAATGGCAATCGAGACTGTGAAAATGAACCCAAACCAACTGGATGCTGCTGCTGGGACCCACACAATCTCGAAAAACGATATTGAATGGCTCCAGTAACTGTCTTGGCAAGTTGTTCAGTGAATTCTGTAAACTGTTCAGGCACCAGATGTACTGAGAGGTTTAACAAAGTGTCCTGTGTACTCTCTTCTAAGGCCATCCCACTATAGTACAAGTCAAAGTGCAAAAACTTATAAGCACACAACAAACTGGAAAATGAAACTTAGACCAAAAGCTGTAGATGGAATGAAGGAGCGAACACATTTCTTTAGTACTTTCGTTCAAATTTATTCTTTATGAACTTCTTCAGAAAAAAGTTAACCTCTCAAAACACACCTCTTATAAGTTACATCACTCATCACATGACTTTCACGATACTTTAAATTAAAGGTATAAAATCATACCATAAAAATAAAAAACTGTCTTATTTTAACAGCTTAGAATGTCAAAGCTTCATAAAAATATCTAAATATAAAAACACTGTCATATTGTTGTGACTTGAATGTTATTTTAGTGCTACAAAACACTTAATATTAATACATAACCTTCAGATATGCCACCATGGTGACCACTGTGATGCAGTACAGTTAACAGCAACAATAAGTGGACATGTACAGCATGCATTATGGGTAGGTGTGTTAAATGTGTGCATGGCAAATACCATGACTGGTGTATTGGCAAACCAGAAGAAAAGACCTCCAGAGAATTTACTGCCCCAGAGGTATATCAGAGGGACCTACATAGTTGTGTGACAGATGTGATGTCAGTAGCCACACCTGTGTGCATTGGTACAGGGTGGGAGTAGCATTTCAGTACATCAACAGTGAAAACCCACAATACTACAGATTATGCACATCTGTTCATTACTACACTGCAGCAACCGACTATATTAACTGACATGTGCATGAAGATACTTTACAGATGAAGATAGATAAGCAGTATTGGTCTACTAATGTGCCCTGGGGCCTTACCTGCAAGCTCTTCATCCATTGTGTGGGTAGCACCCACTTCCAAAATGCTATTATCAGGTTCTTGACTTGGCTAGCAGGCAGGTGCCCCACGGCTGGCGAGGAGCTCCTCAGCATCTGTCAGTGGGGTCTGGATGGATCGACCACACCTTTGGCTAGCTGATCCCTCCTAACTGCAGCAGCACGCTGACTGGCTTGGCAGATGAGGTCAGTGAAATGATGTTGCACCTGATCATAGCTGCGGTTATGCAAGCCAACATAATTTACCCTGTGGTTGAACTCATTCCACAGGGCAGTCCTCTCCTGCAGATCATGGGTCGTACACCCAAAAAGGGTTCTGTGGTGATGCACAATGTAGTTGATAAGTATTTCATTCTCCTGTGGAGTGTAAGTAGGGAGACGCTCTCTTGACATGGTACCTGGAGCACATCAGCAGGAAAAAAATGTCTGAGGACCTCATACTGCAAGGATATGATAGTTGTTAATTGACATCACTCTCTCCCCCCACCATATCTGCAACAATAATTTGAACACACCCATCAATGGGTATGTTTACCCCAAACCTGCTGTTGGGACATATATCCTACTGTGCAACAAAGATTGAAATGTGTTTCTATTCATGTTCCATGTTGAAACACTATCATTGGTGGCCTGTTGCTAACATTGTAACCTGCATGCCATTGTAATGACCACTGTGCTTTCATATAGCCATGTGTTCTGTTTGCTATGCAAATGTTCGAAATCTGGTGTTTTAAGTTAATGGGAATATCTATGCATGCTGTTATAACTAATCCTGGATTGTGTTGACTATTACTACCCACATATGTTCTAAAACTGCAACACAATAGCATGTTTGGGAAGGCTGTTCCCAGCAGAACCACCTCTCCCACCTTATCTCACCATGGCATCAGGCCACAGCATGTCTGGGACCCAACCTAGGACCTCCTCATCTGCTGGTGCTGCACTACCTTCAGGTGGAACCACCTCAGGGGATGTTGCTTATTCCACCTGGGAGCACACACAGACAGGATCATGTAACCTGAAGTCAGGTCCAGGGTCTGGTGCTTAGGGAGCTCTGCAGAGAATTAGGAGATCTGCTACACCACCTTGAGGCCCTTGTGACACAATTAGAGGTTCAGCCTACCCCTCCTGCTCAGCCCCTAGCACAGCCACCTTCAGGGCCGTGAAGGTGCAGTGGTGACTGCCCATAGGTGGGGACCTCAGTACCATTGTTTCCATTTGGGGCTCATGGGCTTCCAATTTCCAAACACTCCTCCCTGTCCAAGGTGTTTACCCACCACGTATCATATACCGCCCCTGTATGCTGTCTTATCTGTCATGTCTGTCTTCCAACCCAACCTACCTCCTCAAATATACCTACTATCCTTCCCCAACATCCCACTCTCACCTTAACAAAAAAGGGAAATCTGTTGCCATCACAAATTTCACACCATACCATACATAATTGTCCATTTCGTACCCGCTTACAACTGCTTAAAGGTGCCTTAATCACTCTGTATCCAACAGCCCTTGTTCTGTCCAGCAAATAAATTATCAGCCCTTGCAAGTGTGTAACCCAGCACCCTGCACACCAAAGCCATATCACCATATCAATTTACCAGTAAACCATCTGAGTTGCAGATATGCGTGATGTTTTCACAAACATATCATGCAGTGTAGGGAAAATGTATGTGTTTTATTGATATATATATATATATATATATATATATATATATATATATATATATATATATATATATATTTATATATATATATATATATATATATATAGGTTCATAGGTAGGTAGGTACTAGGCTATCTGCCTGAAGGAATTTATAAGCCTAGCTAGAATGTGTTGGCTTTCATTGCCCCCTTAGATTACTTCCCTGTGCCTCTGTCCAGCAGAGCCACTGACATGATCCCCGGGGTAAACTTTCTGTTTCCCATCCACTCATTAAGGTTTCTTTTGAAAAGTATTAATGAGGAGCGCTACCTAATGTAGATTAGAATCTTGTTCCAAAGCATGAGAAGTCTCTGGGACAGGAATCTATCCCTCCGGCATGTCCTATTTATTGTCGTGGTGAGGTTTAGATCCCTAGAGCTTGTGGCTCAAGGGGATAAGGTTTTCTTTAGTGGAGCATGTCCATCAATTCTGGGTTGGACATGACCTTGTATGTCAGGCAGAGATCACCTCTGAGTAGGAGGTATGCAACCGAGTACCACTATAGTTTCTTCAGTCGAGCTGCATAGGGCATCTGTTTGAGGCCAGTGATCCTCTTGGTGAGGTACTTCAGTGGTCTTTCCAGCTGTTGCAGGTGTCTTGTAAGGTACATCCCAAATGGGGCATTGTACTCTATTATGGATCTGATGAGTGATGAGTAGAGGGGCACAGTGACCTCTTTTGATCTTGATGAGAACCCTTTTTTAATTAGGTGGGCCACGTAGAAGGATTTTCTAACCACTTTGGCAATGTGATTATCAAAGGTGAGATTACTATCTACTTGGGTCCCCAGATCCCTTATTACGTCTTCCATATTTAGGGGACTACAACCTATGTGGTAGTTTGTGGGTACTTTGTTGTTTCCAAAGGGGATGACTATGCACTTTTTGGCATTTAGCTTGAGGCCAAGATTTTGACACCAGGTATCAGTCTCAGTGAGACACCTTTGGAGGATGTCTGTATCAGCTGGAGAGTCAATTATAGCCCCTAGTTTGCAGTCGTCTGTGAACTTGGTCAGCCATAGTCCTCCTGTGCTTGCCTGTACCTCTGAGAAGTAGATGCTGAAGAGGAGGGGTCCTAGGACTGAGCCCTGGGGAATGCCACTTGTAACCAGTTTAGAGTTGGATCTAGGTCCCACAACTCTCACCATATGTGTTTTGTCCATGAGCCAGTTAGCAACCCATCTTGTGACGTAGGGGGTTTATGTTCAGGCTGGTGAGCTTGTCTATAATACCAGAATGGGGAATGGTGTCGAAGGCCTTTGCGAGGTCTAGGTAGGCTGTGTGTACCACCTTTCCCTCATCTATAGCCTTGGTAACTGTCTGAAAGAAGTCCACCAGGTTTAGGAGGCATGATCTGCCCTTATCAAAGCCGAACTGAGTTTGGTCCAGTGTTTGGAGGTTCCTAATGTCTCTGTTAATGAGTTCCATGATGATGTGCTCCATAGCCTTGCAGACCAAGCTAGTCAGGCTTATAGGGTGATAGTTCCCAGGGTCTGTTGTGGGTCCACCTTTGTGGAGCAGAATAATCATTGATGTGTGCCACATTATGGGTACGTAGCCTGTGGAGAGGCTGAGTTTGAACAATGTGTTTAAGTGAGGGGTTAGTTCATCTTTGAGCTCATGTAGCACGCAGCCTGGGACACCATCCAGTCCCATTGATGCTGCATTTTTGGCTTTGTAGAGGGCTGTTTTAACCTGAGTGTCTGTGATTTCGGGGACTCTACATTTTTCTGATATGGTTATGAGCCCTTTTGTGGGTGAGAGGGGGGCTAATGTTTGCACTGAACCTGTCTGCCAGGATGTTGGTGATATCAGTCAGTTCAGTGTATTTTGTGCCATTCTACACTAACTCTGAGCAGATCTAAGCATTGTCACTTAGATTATTAACATAGCTAAATAATGCCTTGTGGTTATCTTTGGCATCCTTGGCAATTTTTCTTTCTATGTTCGCCTTGGATGATTTTATGAGGGATCGTAGTTTCTTGCTGATAATGATCAGGGATGTCTTCCCTTCTTGAGATTTTACTCTTTTCTGTACTAGTTTCCTCCTTCTATTGTATAGCTTGTTTATGGCAGGAGTCCACCAGACTGGTTTCCTTTTCTTGGAGGAGTGAGTCTTGGTTTTGATCTTGGGATGGCATGATCCATGCATTCTTGTAGGTGCCCATAGAATGCATTAGTAAAGGATTTTGTCGCTTGGACAGCGTTATTCTTCAGCATAGGGGCTTTGAAACTTTCCACCTCAGTCTTAAGTAATGTGAAGTTTGCTTTTGAAAAGTTTTTCACAGTGGTTTCCTTGTCCAGGGGTGGGGCCAGAATGTTGATATCTAAGTGATTTGTTTATGGTCAGATCTAATCAGCAAGGGGCTGACCTCCAGTGTGGAACACCGGTCATCCATGTTGGTGATGACCAGGTCCAATATATTGTCACCTCTGGTGGGAGTGTTGACCAGTTGAACCAGGGTGTTTGAGTTTATAAATTCTAGGAAATGTTGGGCAAGGGAGTTAGTACTTGAGTAGTTCTCCCAGTTAATGTTTGGGTAATTGAAATCACCCAATATTAGGATGTTTGGCAGGACCTTTATGTTTCCCAATGTTTCCAGAAATGCGGAATGGGGGACCTGAGACATAGTGGGTGATCTGCAGCAATCTACAATTTGAATTGCAGTTTTGCCAGTTGTTACTTGCATGTGAAAGATCTCTGAAGCATCATGCTGTGCCACTAACTTGGCGGTGTGGTTATCCTTGATGAATATGGATATGCCTCCACCTTTTGTATTTCGGTTCATGTTCTGTGGCCGAAATGTATGGTATGAGTTGTAGCCTGGTAGTGTTGGGGTGTTCTCTGGAGCCTTTAACCAGGTTTCTGTTACTGCACATATATTGATTTTCTCCATACTGAGGAGTGCTTCGAGTGCATGCATTTTGAGGTTTAGACTTCCAGAATTGAGTAGCATTACCCTCAGTTTTTTCTTACTTGTGCTATTTATGGCAGTGGGTTTGTCTTTTGAGCCTTGCGTAAAAAAGGCACTATGGGGTGGCAAGAGCCTTGGCCATTATTCAAAAGCCTAAGGGTGACAGGTGCAAGCCATCTCTAGTGAAGCAGTGTGACTTTTCGAGCATGTCATCCTAGGTGGACATCATGATACTGGATCTCCTTTGAATGACACAAGAAACATAGCCAATTGTTGAAATTGAGATTTTTTTCTTTATACCGTGGTATCATTCTTAGTAAGGGTAGAATGCTACTCAGGGTCAGGGTCATACCGGCCTGGGCTATGTGATCAGAGAGCTCTTCCATGTCTCTTTTCATGCAATCGAGGGAAGTATGGCTCAGGTCATTCACACCAACATGGACAATGACAGAGTCATGTTTGTACTTGTTCTGGAGTGACCTGAGTGCTTATGTTATGTGGTGGATCCAGACACCTGACAGGCAGCTAACAGTAACCTTCTCCTTATTCAGCCTAGTGAGTGGGACATCAGTGTGCCTGACTATAGAGTCACCTATTACTAGTATGTCGGGTATGCTATTTTGCCTTAAGGGCTGTGATTGCATGGCACACTGGTTTTGTGACGTATGTGTTTCAGTGTTTGTGTTGGGGGTGGAAGTTGCTTGGATATTTGGTTTGGAGGTCTCTGTTGCTTTTGCAGATTTTTATTTTGAGCCTCCAAGTATGTTTTTCTGTATTTATGAGTGTTTTGTGCTGGTTTAATGGGTCTATGTGAGACTGGTAGTGTGATGCAATAATTTCCCTTCTCATCTAAACTGTCTGATCCAGTCTTGGGTTGAGAGAGCTTAGCCTCCAGTTTGGCTGTATAATTGCATCTCTCGCATGTATTAGTGTTTGGTGGTAGGAGGAGAGGGTTGTCTGTGTACATGAGGCAGTTGTAACATTGCCTCAAAATGCCCAGATTCACCAGTTGGACTGGAGCATACACCTGAAACTGCCCTTTGGACATGCCTGGATAGGTATACTGAACTGTTTTACTGGATGGCTGGTAAGGTCGAATAGAGAGCCTTGTCCTTTTGTACAGTACAAGAGGGTCTAGTGCTAGGGTTTATAAGTGCTTGCTATGAGTTTTGAGCAAGTGCCGGGCTGAGAAATGAATGGCTTGATTGCTTAAGTTGAAAGTTTGTCTAGTTCCAAGGAAAAAACTGAAGAGGAGACTTTGTGGAGCCGGGAATAGTTTTACCATAGCTAACTGGCACTGCCCGGCGAGCAAAACTGGGCAAATGCAGTATTTATAGCAGGGAAATGAAAGAGTTAGAAATTAGCCCAAAATTGTCAATTAATAGAAAGGAAGTGAAAGAGATAGAAAGTAGCCCAAAATGGCCAATAAACTACTAATTTCTGGGCTGAAACCACTCCTCCAGGGACAGATAGCCTGCTCAAAGCTCCCCTCTCTCACAGGTGAACACAGAATCTTCCTTCTATCCAAGTAAGGTATGGGCAAACACAAAGATTTGTAACACAGCTCTGAATTCAGCACTGACCTGAAAACTGGATTATACTAGCTTAGAAAGGCGAGAAACAAGTATATATATATTTTTTTTCCAGAAAACAAAGAAGATACAATCAAATTAACACTTTAAATGCACAGAAAAGGATACTTATTGCTATATATCGCAGATCAGAGTTGTAGGTATTGCCCCTAATAATAAAGTAGGAAGAAACATAAATACAGTAAAAGCAGATGAATAAAGTGCAATTGTTCTATATATAAAACAATAGAAAACAAACAAGCTGATTTAAACAAGTTACCCAATTAACCAGAAAAAAGCTCAAAACTGAGCCCTTTTCCAGCAGTTTTCAACCAGACAAGTTCTAACTGCACACTCCTGCTACTAGGGTGCAGGGGGACCTTCTCCAATAAAAGATGGCCTGGATCAGTGCTCAAGTTATACAAACAAAGCTAGATTCAGCAGGCCTGAATCTGGTCTATGCTACAGCAACAAGGTGCACCAATTTCAGAAAGAAACAGTTCAAATAAGCAGCACAATAAGCCTGTGACCAGAAATTCCAAGCTCAGAAGGGCAGAATCCTGTCACTCCTCCCAAAAGACTGCAGACCACAAACCCTCTTAATGTAGAATAACTGGTCTGAAGCCCATGTGCTTAAGCCAGAACTAATACACTTTTAGAATAGCAGACACTGGGCCTTCAATCAGCAATTCCCAGATTAGAAGGATGTAAGCTACCTGTCCTGTCACAACAGTGCAGACAGCAAGTCTTCTTAATGTAAAACAACTGGTATGAAGCCCAAGTGCTTAAACCAAAAGCCTTAGAATAACAGTTACAATTTAATCAGGCTACTACCAAGCAGTAATAAATGCAGCAGAATAAATAAAATTGAGTAATTTTAAGAAAAGCAAAATAAAGTAGGATGACACATAAATACAGTAAAAGCAGATGAATAAAGGGCATTTTCTTAAGTGCAAGGAGAGAGGAAGGAAAAACCAAAGTGGGTTGGCCTTCTCAAATCTTCCCTCTGTATTAAGTAGAGTGAACACTAGACTCAGAATATGATCTCACTGTACTTGGTTAAGTGAGCAAATGAGATGGACCCAGGAGAAGTGTTCTAATACAGACTTACAGGAGGGGCCGGCAATTCAAGAGCCACCAACACTAATACCAACACAAGAACAGGGAGGGTGGGTGGGAAACTATCTGCAGAGAGAAACACAGCAGACTGTTCAATGAAACACACAATTAGGAAACAGAAAAAATGAAAATACAGTACTGTTAAAACTGAAAGTTTGTACTTAACAGAAGACTAAAATACACTACTGCAGGTTTCACTTAACTTCAGCTTCTAGTGCAGATTATTGTAGCCAAGCAAGTCATTCAGATGTTCAGCATAACATGATTTCTCAAACTTTGTGGCTAGCACTTAAAAGTACAAAGGAAGCCCTCTAGGCTATTAAATATCAGATAACAAAGAAGTGATAAGACCACCACCCCCTCTTATAGAAGACAGACACACAGCACACTGTTTAATGAAACACACAATTAGGAAACAGAAAAAATGAAAATACAGTACTTTTAAAACTGCAAGTTTGTACTTAACAGAAGACTAAAATACACTACTGCAAGTTTCATTTAACTTCAGATTGTAGTGCAGATTATTGTAGCCAAGCAAGTCTCTCAGAAGTTGAGCATAAAATGATTCCTCAGACTTTGTGGCTAGCACTTAAAGTACAGAGGAATCCCTCTAGGCTATTAAATGTCAGATAACAAAGAAGTGATAAGACCACCACCCCCTCTTATAACAGAGAGACACACAGCACACTGTTCAATGAAACACACAATTAGGAAACAGAAAAAATGAAAATACAGTACTTTAAAGCTGCAAGCTTGTACTTAAAGAAGAATAAAATACACTACTGCAGGTTTCACTTAACTTCAGCTTCTAGTGCAGATTATTGTAGCCAAGCAAGTCATTCAGAAGTTGAGCATGAAATGATTTTTCAAACTTTGTGGCTAGCACTTAAAAGTACAAAGGAAGCCCTTTAGGCTATTAAATATCAGATAACAAAGAAGTGATAAGACCACCATCCCCTCTTGTAGCAGACATACACACAGCACACTGTTCAATGAAACACACAATCAGGAAAAAGAAAAAAATGAAAATACAGTACTTTTAAAACTGCAAGTTTGTACTTAACAAAAGACTAAAATACACTACTACAAGTTTCATGTAACTTCAGCTTCTAGTGCAGATTATTGTAGCCAAGAAAGTCTCTCAGAAGTTGAGCATAAAATGATTTCTCAAACTTTGTGGCTAGCATTTAAAGTACAGAGGGAGCCCTCTGGGCTATTAAATATCAGATAACAAAGAAGTGATAAGACCACCACCCCCTCTTATAGCAGAGAGACACACAGCACATTGTTCAATGAAACACACAATTAGGAAACAGAAAAAATGAAAATACAGTACTTTTAAAACTGCAAGTTTTTACTTAGAAGACTAAAATGCACTTCTGCAAGTTTCACTTAATTTCAGCTTCTAGTGCAGATTATTGTAGCCAAGCAAGTCTCTCAAAAGTTAAGCATAAAATGATTTATATACATACATATATATATATATATATATATATATATATATATATATATATATATATATATATATATATATATGTGTGTGTGTGTGTGTGTGTGTGTGTGTGTGTGTGTGTGTGTGTGTGTATATATATATATATATGTGTGTATATATATATATATATATATATATATCTATATATATATATATATATATATATATATATATATATATATATATGGTTCCAGTTGAAACCATTGAATTAACACAACATTGAGTCTCACATCATCGAGACCACACCATCGTAAAGTGAAACCAGCGAAAACGGAAAGCATCGAGTTGCACAACATCAAAATTTAAAACACAAACACGCACAACACCCTGTGACAGTCCCATACAGTAAATAAACAATAATCGGCGGCACACGTTCATACCCCCTGTGGCATCATGGTAGTGCTGCCTACGAAAAATGCCATTACTACAAATGTTTTGTAAAAGTAGAATTCTTCCCTCCATCAACATCTTTCCATTCCGTTCTTATACGATACTTAGAATACGGGTGAATAAGTCTACTTTTGTAAAACATTTGTAGTATTGGCATGTTTCGTAGGCAGCGCTACCATGATGCCACAGGGGGTATGAACGTGTGCCGCCGATTATTGTTTATTTACTGTATGGGACTGTCACAGGGTGTTGTGCGTGTTCGTGTTTTAAATTTCGATGTTATGCAACTCGATGCTTTCCGTTTTCGCTGGTTTCACTTTACGATGGTGTGGTCTCGATGATGTGAGACTCGATGTTGTGTTAATTCGATGGTTTCAACTGGAACCATATATATATATATATATATATATATATATATATATATAGATATAGATATATATATATATATATATATATATATATATATATATATATATATATAATGATTTATATATATATATATATGTATACACATACACACACACACACACACACACACACACACACACACACACACACACACACACATAGATATATGTATCTGCACACACACACACACACACACACACACACACACACACCATTCTCCCACATACAAACATAACCTCTCTACTATGTACTGCACCCCCACACTCCCCCTACTTAAATATTCTCACTCTGAGGTCGCACTACATACAAACACACACAAAACACCACCACACAATCTACATTCTCCTTGCACACACACATCACAGCAACAAAACAGTCTGACACACACCACAGTCCCTTCCCAAACCCCTTAACACACACACACACACTTACCTGAATACATAACCACAATGAGGTTTTGAATTTCACACTTCTGAATTTTCGTCGTTCTCAGGATTCAACTTTCTGGGCTCGAAATACTGAAATTCGATATGTCAGTATTTTGAGCTTCTGAAGTGCTGAAGTGAATCCATATACATATATATATATATATATATATATATATATATATATATATATATATATATATATATATATATATTGCCTTTAGACATCAGGTCCACACTCTGAACCTCCTTCTTCCACTGCTGCACTGTCCTGTGTTGCTACAAAGCAGAGTGTCACATGAGGACACAGTCTAACATTAGGGGGGATATATAGGGACAGATCATAGATAAGCCTGTTACATACCTATTAAGTTTGTGTATGATACATTTCACATTACCATCACTGTTCTGAATGTGGTTGGGTCTGAAACTCATGAGTCTATCATGACTTCATTACTTCCACCTTTGGCTATTTGCCAGACTAATATACATGTTGGAAGAACAGAAGAAACACTATGATGGCTTACATCTTGTCATTCTGTGCAGATCCACACAGTTGACAGGTATGGCCTACTGCTCACAGGGCCAGATGCTATGTCCATAGCAGTTGTTCAGCAGGTCATCATTACAGCAGCAAGTCTTGATGGCGCATACACATTTTTCAGCATCATCTATCCCATTATTACAGACCAAGTACTACATTCAATTGCAGACCTGGTTTATTATTGTGCTCTCTTCTGTGCACCGCTTGGATATCTTCCTTGTTTTTTTTTTGTTTGTAGTATTTTTTAGTGTTATTGTTTTTCTCTCTCTCTCGCTCTCTCTCTCTCTCTCTCACTCTCTCTCCACTACAGGGATCAAGCTGGTATGAATAGGTTGCAGCATGACTTTTGTAGGTGATGCTCATGATCGGGTGATGGTGTTTGCACCAAATGGTGTTCCACACTTGCTAATTGCATGTAGCTAGGTGTGTAGTACTTCCAATAAACAATGTCTTAGCAACCCACTACTATAAATTACTACATCATGTGGGCGTTGTCCCTTTACCTTTCCTGTATGGAAGACATCCTTCCTGTGTGTGGGCAGCAGTGTTACAGACAGCAGGTAGCAATACCTCTTACAATAGGACTTGCAGACACAGGCCAACTTCATGTTTATATAAGGTTCTAAACCTACTGACAGTGTGAGTATTTCTGTTATATAAATTGAATACTGCTGGTTTTACAGGGTTTGTGTGTACATGCTAGTTTAGCATGGAATGCAGTCTGTCTGCATAGATCTCAACTGTGGGCTATTCACATGATGGCCAGAGGACTGGCTGTTATGTTTTGTTTGTTCACCACACAGGTCTTATTCATAGGTTCATAGGTTGGTACTAGTCTATCAGCCCTAGGGCCTATACAAGCCTAGCCATAACAATTCCATGGCTATTTCTTCCCACACTATTTACTTCCCTGGACCCCTGTCTAGCAGGGCAACTGATGTGATCCCTGGGGTGAATTTCCTTTCTTCCATCCAATCGTCAAGGTTCCTCTTGAAGAGGGCCAAAGAGGCACTCTGCTTGCCATGTATGGGCAATCTATTCCAGAGTCTGGGGAGTCTCTGGGTCAGGAACCTATCCCTCCAGCATGTTTTGTTTATTGTGATGACAAGGTTTAGATCCCTGAAGCGTGTGGCTCTGAGGGATTGTGATTTCTTTGAGTGTAACATGTCCAACAGCTCTGGGTTTGATATGGCCTTGTATGTTAAGCAGAGGTTGCCTCTGAGAAGACGATATGCGACAGAGTATAGCTGGAGATTTTTAAGGCGGTCAGCATAGGGCATCTGCTTTTAGGCCTGTGATTCTTTTAGTGAGGTGTTTCTGCAGCCTTTCCAGTTGTTGCAAATGTCTTGAGAGGTGCATACCAAATGGGGCATTGTATTCTATAATGGGTCTAATGAAGGATGAGTACAGTGGGACAATGACCTCCTTTTTTCTGGATGAAAAGCCCTTACTGATGAGGTGTGCCACATAGAAAGATTTCCTAACTGTTGTGGTGATGTGGTTATCGAAGGTGAGACCACTGTCCACCTGTGTCCCTAAGTCTCTTATCACACTTTTGGTGTTTAGTGCACTGCCACCTAGATGGTGATTCATGGGTATATGTTTTTTCCCAAAGGGGATAACTATACATTTCTTGGCATTGAGCTTGAGCCCATGGCTCTGGCACCAAGCATCTGTTTCTGTAAGGCCCTTTTGTAGAGTATCCACATCATTTGGGGATTCAATAATGGCTCCCAGTTTGCAGTCACCTGCGAACTTTGTTAGCCAGAGTCCCTTAGTGTTGGCCTGTACTTCAGGGAAGTTCACGCCAAACAAGAGCAGTCCCAGGACTGTACCCTGAGGTACTCCACTTGTCACTTGTCTGGAGCTGGATTTGGAGTCAGCTACTTTTACAGTGTGGGTTCTATCAGTAAGCCAGTTAGCAACCCATTGGGTGACGTAGGGATTAATACCCAGCTTAGTAAGTTTATCTATGATTACAGAGTGGGAGATGGTGTCAAAGGCCTTGACAAGGTCTAGATAGGCTGTGTGGACCACCTTACCCTTGTCCATGGCTCTGGAGACTGATTCGAAGAAGTCAATCAGGTTCAGGAGACAAGATCGGCCCTTCACAAGCCCAAACTGGGTGGGGTCCAGTGTTTGAAGGTTGCCAATGTCTTTGTTTATAAGTTCCATGATAATACACTCCATGGCCTTGCAGATAAGTCTTGTCAGACTGATGGGACAGTAGTTTCCAGGATCCAAGGTGGATCCCCCCTTGTGGAGTGGGATAACTGTAGCTCTGGGCCACTCAGTGGGAACAAAACCTGAGGTGAGGCTATGATTAAAAATGACACTTAGGTGAGGTGCCAGTTCATATTGTAGTTCATGTAGTACACAGCCTGGGATGTCATTTTGTCCCATGGATGCTGTATTCTTAGCTTTGGAGAGTGCATTATTTACATGTGTGGCCATTATTACTGGAATTTGGCAATCTTCCGGTATTGAGATGGGCCATTTAGGGGGTGAGAGGGGGGTGAAGTCGGCACTGAATCGATCTGCCAGGATATTGGCAATATCCTTGGAGTCAGTATATTTAATGCCATTCTGTTTTAGCTCAGAGCAGATCTGAGCATTGCCAGTTAGATTCTTGACATAGTTATAGAATGCCTTGTGGTTGCCTTTGGAATCTTTGGCAATTTTATTTTCGTAACTAGCTTTGGATGATTTTATGAGGGATCTCAGTTTCTTACTGAGGCTGGTAAGGGAGTTTTTTGCATCCTGGGATTTTCCACTTTTCTGAAACAGTTTCATCCTTTTGTTGTAAAGTTTGTTTATGGCAGGGGACCACCAGATTGGCTTCCTTTTTTTGGATGAGAACATCTTGGTTCTATTTGGGATGGCACGATTCACGCATGAGTGGATGTGCTTGTACAGTGCCTTAGTGTTGGATTCAGCAGTTGAATTTTCAGTTTCCGACTGCATGGGTGTCATGAAGTTGGCTTTGGAGAAGTTTTTTATGGAGGTTTCCTTACTGGGGGGTGGGGGTGGGATGTGGATGTTATTAGTGATTAGCTTATGGTCAGATCTGACTAACGAGGGGGTCACCATAGGTGTGGAGCATTGATTTCCCATGTTGGTAATGACCAGGTCTACGATATTAGAACCCCTGGTTGGACTATGGATTAGATGATCCAGGGCATTGGAATTTATGAATTCCAAGACCCGTTGGGCAAAGGTGTTGGTACATGGGTAGTCTTTCCAATTAAT